>NW_006159556.1:816066-824435 GCF_000334495.1 Tupaia belangeri chinensis | reverse complement strand
GAATGAAAGCACCGAAAGGTGGTGCAGAATCTCCAAGGTCACACGAAACACAGAGTGACAGAACTGGAATGTGAGTCCCAGTACTCTTTTTTTTTCTTTTTTTTTTTTTTTAATTAGTTCAATTTAGACGTTCCAAACTGTATAGTATTTCTTTTTTTTTATTTATCATCATAATCTTCTTTATATTACATTGGATTACATATAACTTTACAGTGTAAGTCCCAGTACTCTTGATCCCAGAATTCACTCTCTCCTTTCCCACCCTCTCTCCCCACCCCAGTTAGAACAAACTGTAGCGGTATCCATGTGCCTAGGCTACCTAAAGTTGTGGCAGCACCAATCGCAACAATAGTACTGAGTCAACAGTAAATACTTACTTCTTGCTTACACTACACAGTTACTGCCATTCAGCAGACAGCTCCATGTTCCCTCAGTTTAAGACAAAGGTCTACGGAGCAATCTTCACCTTTATGTTCAGATTGTACAGTGGGTTTACATTTCTTCCCACACTGATACATAACACTTCTTACTCACATTTTATCGGTCAAAACAAGGCAAGTCTGTTTATTCAGCTATGAAATGCCTTGCCTCAAAATATTTCAGATCTAGTTTTATTTAATGAGTTAGAAAATTCTCTCTAACTAGTAATAATTCCTGAGAGAATGGAAGAGCAATTCAATGATATGGTCAGAGTGAGAAGATAAATAAAATTGACAAACAGCACCAAATGCCTACTATCAGATCTTTTCCCCCTGGTTTAGTTTTTTTTTTTTTTTTTTTTTTTTAATGAAAGTGTAAAAATGATCCTTCAGTAAATCTACTTATTACTGACATAAAAATCTTTTGGATCTCTCAGTTTTTCAAAAAAACTATTCAAACCATTTAAAACCCATTAATGAGTACCATTCCTTAAAATGTTATGTGTATATAAAACTCAATTTGGGGACCAGTAGATGCCATAATGGTTATGTTGCTGGACTACCATGTAGTCAACCATGGTTCGAGTCTCAGACCTGGTGACTTAAAACTCACACGGGGTTTGAATGTGCAAGTACCAAAATCTCAAGAGGAGAATAAGGAGAAGGGTTGTGGCATGGCCATCCCCCTACAGGGTGATTTCTCACTTTCTGTCACTTGAGCAAATGCATACATCGTATAGCAAAAATGTCTCTTAAAAAACTTAATTTTTGACATATGACATAAATGTATTACTTGTACCATATGCTCCAGATATGTTCCAGCCACTCAGCTACATTTGACAAAAGCAATCCTGGGTGGAGCCACAATGGCACAAGTAGTAAGGCACCACTGCAAGGAGAAAGATGAAGATTGCACCGTCAGCCTGAGTCTTAAAGTGGGAACATGGAGTTGTCTGCTGACCAGCATTAAATGTATAGCATAAGCGAGAATGAAATATTCAGTGCTGTCAGTCACGACTATTTGGGACTGTTTCTGGGGCCACATGGGAGGTTAGGGTTTGGTTCCCAGACCACCACGAACAGATCTGGCATGCTGGCTCATCCCTGTAATACTAGAGATCTGGGAGGCTGGGACCAGCAGATTATAGCATGATGAGACCTTGTCAAAATTAATCTCTCTCTCTCTCCCTTTCTCTCTCTTTCTTCTTTTTTTCTCTCCCTTTCTCTCTCTCTCTTCTTCTCTTTTTCTCTCCCTTTCCCTCATAATACATACACAGATATCAGATATATCAACAGATTATCTACTGCATTATCTAGAATTTGGTGATATTACCACAGTTGTATTTCGACTTATTTCAACTATTTTAAAATAAATTATCATTCTTGACAATATATGATTTAAGCATCATTACTGTACTCATCAGAATAATTCACAGTGACAGTATTATTACAGCAACACTTTTTAGTCATTTTCCTCCACACAACCTCATCATTAAGTGCATTTTTTTCTCTGTAAGTATCTCTAGAGATTTTAAATGGCAAGTGCAGGATCTTCAATGTGTGAACAAAAGTGACCTTCTTGTTCCCGAATGATATGGTTTGCCTCATCCAGAAATAGATCATTTGCTTCAGTGGAAACAAGTAGGCATCATGTACTTTTTTCTTCCTAATTTGACGTTAAAGACTTCCTGCATTTTCTCCAAAATCATGCATTATATTTTCAACCTATGTGATATAAGAATATGATCACTTTCACCCCTACATTATACAAATTACATTTTTACTTAATAAGAAAATTGTTTATCAAGATTTTTAGGGAACCAGCAGTTAACGTAATGGCTATGTCGCTGGACTCCCACGTAGTCGACCACGGTTCGAGTCCCGGACCGGTGGCTTAAAATTCAAGTCGGGCACGTGTGCGTGCGTGCCCAAGATCCCGAGAGGAGAATGAAGGAGAAGGGATTGCGGCGTGACCATCCCCCCTGGGTGGTGATTTCTCGCTTTCTGTGTCTATGTCTCTCTCTGTCTGTCTGGCGAGCGCACGCACCCTACAGTGAAAACCTCTCCAAAACAAAAAAGAAGATTTTTATTCATAAAGTAAGTGATATCTTTCTGCACGCCTTTTTTCAGTGTTGAATATAATGAATTTTTTGGTATTATTTACTTCGCTATATAAATATTAGCAGAAATATTATATGATTACATTTACATACATATGTGTGAATGTGTCATACATAAGCATGTATATGTAGATACACATAAGCATATGTATATAAAATACGTAAATGCACACATACACATATGTGAAATTGGAGTCCTCATTTTTTAGACTGATCTTCTCCAAATTTAATTTTGGAATATAGAAAATAATGTGTATGTTAGATGAGAACATTAATCAGAATATTAGAAATATGTATTTTATTGTGTTTTCAATATTTTGATTGCACTTATACTTTTCCTGTTGCATTGTTAGAAAAGTCATGATGCAGTTTTGCTTAGAAAAACAGGAAAAATACATCATCATTTTTCCAACAATCCAGTATGTTTATATTGCTTAAGTAAACAAAAAATATATATAATTTTTTCAATAGAACATTTAAAAATACACACATTATGGAAAGATACTAATTCTCTCTGTTTGGCAATAATTAATTATCTAAGTTGTAAAATACAGATCTGGCATTCTTAAGCATTTAATGGATTATAAAAGAATAGAAGTAGGTGAAATGTACAGAATACTAAATTCAGTATAATTTGATTTCTCAACCAGACTTTTCTAGGAAGTTATGATTTGCATGAATTCACATTATTTCTGTTAAATTACTTGTCCAGGAAATGTTTACTGAACACTTACAGTATGTTGGGTCCGTTATGAGATGGGTAATACCAATGCCCACCAGCCACAGATGAGTACAGTCTAACAGGATACAAAGGCATAATCAAAATGTTTATGTTCTTAAGATATCTACCCTGGGACCAGCAGATGGTGTAATCGTTAAGTCACTGGACTTCCACAGAATTGACCATGGTTCAAGTCCTGGATCCAGTGGCTTAAAATGCATGCTGGGTGCATGTGCATGCATGTCCAAGATCCCAAAAGGAGAATGAAGGAGAAGGGATTGTGGCATGGCCATTCCCCCAGGAGGTGATTTCTTCCTTTCTGTCTCTCTGTTTCTCCAGTGAGCACACATGCCCCATAGCAAAAATCTCTCTAAAGAAAAAAAAATTACCCCAACAAAAATAGAATGTGATACAATTGTAAAACCTGAGACACCTTTAGCTTACTGATTTTCAGAATTATATTACATAATTGTGAAAGGAAGAAGAGTGACATAGTAAGTGCCTTTTGAGTATCACAGTCAAACTTGCTGCTTTTCAACATGTTCTGTTTACTTTGACTAATTTTTGTATGAAAAAAGATATATTTGGTGTCTATTTATGTGAGCTTCGTAGTACCTTAATTCTTTCAGTTCTATCAAATACTTAAGAATTATCTCAACTTTAAGAAGAGTAATACAACCATAAAATATGTCTGGATTAAAGTGTTAATTATTACATCAGTTGAAAAAATATCATAGTTTCAGATTGGTAAAATATATTAACTTTTGCAGAAGCAACACACTTTGGTTAATAGGAGTAGATTGGATGTGGTCACAATTTATTCTATTATCACCACACAGGATCAGGGACAGCACTGTGGAAGTATTCAGTGAGCAGTTAAATGTGTATCTGTTTTGTTCTCATATGACGTAGTTAGAAAACCAAGTCATTACTGTACAATAAAATAATGTTTAATACCACAACTTTCATATATTTATTCCTCAACAGAGTGTGTACTGAGTAACTGTTATTTGCCAGCTACTTGTGTAAGTTCTAGGCATACACAGTCAACAAAGTAACCGTTTTTTGCATTCTATGGCATTTACCTCTCATGTAATACCCATGACAACTCTAAGTAGCAGCCAAGTCTGACATCAACCATGCTGTACACACAAAAGTATGGAGATATGGGACCAGCAGGTGGCATGGTGGTGAAGGCACTGGACACTCCCACATAACCAACCACAGTTCAAGACCTCAACCTGGTGGCTTGCTTTCTCACTTTCCCTCTCTCTCTCTCTGTCTCTCTCTGTGTCTGTATTTCTCTGGTCAAATTAAAATAAATGAATGACTGAATGAATACATAAAATTAAAATAAAAGTATGGAGATGTAAAAGAATTGATAAGTAACTTGCGTGATGTCACAGTAAGTTGTAAGTGTCCCCCATACTCATCTGACCACAGGGACAAGTCTTCTATCCTCACACTGCAGCCTTCCACCAGAAACAGTGAGAGGAAAAGGATGATTATTTTTGTCTGAAAGATGCAAAAATGGAGCAAAGCTTTTGTTCTATGTATGGGCCACTGGGGATGGAGATGTGGTGAGGAAACACAGTGGGTTAATACCAATTCTCTGAACCATAGTGCTTCCTAGAATCCCAATTAAAACTGTGTGTTAGCAGAAAATGAAATGAAAATGTCATCCTTGATAACATTTTGATTGCTGTATTATATCAGAGACTGATGTCTGCAGAAAATGAATGAGTTTGAACTTCATTTGATCGTATTGCCTGGACGTTTTTGAGTTATCATACTGAAGTCTTTAGAATCCACCTCTCCACCCCTGAGACTCGCTAACCCTGATGGAGACCAAAATGTATTTTTATTACTGACTACATCTGCTGCTGAAGACCTGAATAAACAAAGAGCAAAGCTGACTTATGGTTTTGCATTTTATTGTAATATCATCAGTTACTCATCAAATATAGCAACTCGTACAGTTAAAAAAAATGTTACATTAACACAGCTCTAGTCATTTAATTCAGAAAGCTAAGATAGAAGTCACCTCCATTTTCTGCACAGGCTTTTGTAGCACGGTAGAGCCAGGAGAGTGTGTTTGAAGCCCTTTAACAAGCATACATGGTAATTAAGAACAGCAAGATTTCAGCCTGCGTGGCCTGGTTCTCTAGAGTACAGAGATAACCACTTTGAGCTGACTCCAGAGAACTCTCCAATGCAATATGACTACACTGTGGAGTCTGTCTATTTATCCTACATGTAATTGAAACAGAGCTGACATGCTACTCTAATGCTGCCTCCCGCCTACACTTTTAGGGAACCATGTGTTACATTTGAAGTTTCACAGATGTGTTTAGCATTATTAATCACAAACTAATGTAAAGTCACTGATTATCACTCAGTAATTGTTATGAGGCACAATGTGGCCAGAACAGGTACTTTTACATGCAGGGTTAAAGGGACTCTTAGACTAGAACTTTTACTCAGGATTGGTAGATATTAAGAGGATAAGTAAATTTTTATCTTACTAATAAATTCCTGAGTGCAATTTCTCAGGAACATCATGAATCCTTATGGCTTACTACCTCATGTCCAGTGAAATGGGGAATGTAATTTATTCTGAATTCTATAAATTCTTTAAGTCAGTCAATCCAGTGTGAAAAGGAAAACATCTTTAGCAAATGGTGTTGGAAAGACTGGGTATCTGCCTGGAAAGATGAATCTGAACCCCTGTCACCATAAGCGAAAATCAACTCAAAGTGGATGAAAGATCTAAATCTAATACCTCAAACTATATAAAACTACTAGTGGGAAATACTGGGGAAACTCTAGGAGACATTGGGGAATGCAAAGACTTCTTAAATAAGACCCATCCCCCAGAACAAAGGAAATAATCTTCAAAATAGACGAGTGGGATTACATCAAATTAAGTTTCCGCACAGGAAAGGACACAGTAATTAGTGTGAATCGACAACTCTCGGAATGGGAAAACGTTTTTGTAAACTATGTCTCAGATTAAGGGACTGATAACTAGAATATACAGGGAAATCTGGCAGTTCACCCAAAAGAAAATTATTGACCCAATTAACAGATGGGAAAGGGAATCAAGGATGGGAAAAAAAGAAAAATATACAGAAAACAAGAAATGGAAAATTATTTGTTGACAATAACACATATGTTGATGTGCTTGATTGAGCCAATATACAGTGCATTCTGGGTGGAAAAATCTCATTTTGTATGCTGTAATGATGTACAGTGAATGAATGAGTTGAATAAACAGCTCTCTAAGGAAGACATACAAATAGTCAAAAAGCATGTGAAAAATGCTTAACATCCCTCATCATAAGGGAGATGCAGATCAAAACCACAATGAGATACTATCTAACCCCAGTCAGAAAGGCAAAGACTAAAAACAAACAAACAAACAAACAAAACAAATGGTAAGTGCTGGTGGGGTTGTGATGAAAAGGAAACTCTCCTACACTGTTGGTGGGAATGTAAATTGGTCCAACCCCTGTGGAGAACAATATGGAGATTCCTCAAAAACCTTCCAAATGAACTGCCATATGATCAAGCAATTTTACTCCTAAGCGTTTGCCCAAAGGACAGGAGAACTGCTCAGTAGGAAAAGCACTTGCACATCTGTGTTTATTGTGGCATTGTTCATGATTGCCAAGACATGGAATCAACCCAAATGTCCACAAACATGAATAGATTGCACAAGTGTGGCACATATACTCAATGGAATACTATTCAGCCATTAAAAACAAACAAACAAAAAAAAACAAAAAAACAAAAAAACAAAAAAAAACAAGACCCTGGCATTGACAGAAAGTGAACGAATATGGAAGATTTCTTGCAGAATGAAGCTAATCTGGGTATAAAAGAGAGACATTGTATGTCTCCACTTAACATATACTAACTGTCCTCACTCTATGGTAGAGACTGAAAGACTAGAGGACAGTCTGTAGGTTTCAGTGAGTTCCATATACCTGTTCAAATAAAAAGTAACTGACTCTTTTTTTAAAAAAAAATCATATTGTAAATCCATAAAACTTTCCAAATAACCTCCTTAGTAATAAAGATAACTATGAACCACAATAGAGTTGTCATAACAGAAGAGGTTCTTAATTTTTTTTATCACCCTCCCTGTTGCCTATCAGAAAAGTAGTATGTAGCCTCTATAATACTAATCTACATGGTAAATGTTTATTGACTTTTATTGATAAACACCTCCACTAAGTCCTGATTTTTTGCAACTTTCCCTTGGAAGATATTTTTTATTGGCCCCATATGAAAGCATATACTTTCTATATGTCACTTATTTTTTTAACATGTGACTACCTAAACCAAAATTTCTAATGCTCCATTTGCAGCATAAACTATTTTTACATGCTTCAGAGTGAAAGGGTTCTAGAGAACTGACAGCAAAACGTCTGTATTCTTTTTCTCTCAATTTTGTTTTATTTCAATAAGAACATTTTAGTAGTTATCATTTTGATTTATGTTGCATTTCAACAGTAAATTAACAAATGTTATCATTCAATTTATTCAGCTTTTTTATTTACACTTAAGTTACAGTTACTTACTATCTCCCTGGATATTCATCTTTTGAAAGATGATTATATTTGTCTAACACAAGAAGCAGGAAGAATTCTTAACATAGAAATCTCATCCCCAGTAGCTGATAAAATTGGCAATATTAGTTTAATAGTATTCCATGGTTAGTTCACAAAATACTGCTTTCGGCTCGCACTTAGTGTGGGATTGGGTGCAAACATGAGCTGAATGAAGAGCAGGTTGACTCTGTCTCTATGTGAATATGACTCTATAAATCCTAGAGAAGCAACTTTCACCTAGTGAATTGCGAAAATGTTATTTTAATACGATGGCTTTGAAATTATGTGTAGAGGGCAAGTGGCCCTTTAAAAAAAAAAATGAACAATGAGTACTAAGTGATAAAATCCTTGGCTTTGATTAAAACTACTATTTCACAGCTTTGACCAGTGACTGAAGTAAAGAAGTCATTCAGAAACAAGACACTTCTCTGAGGGCATATTCAGCATGAGGGCCTCTGTCCTTAAAGGGCAGACAGAGCAATCAGGGCGCCCC
>NW_006159556.1:741102-815921 GCF_000334495.1 Tupaia belangeri chinensis | reverse complement strand
CCCCCGAGATGTATACTGACATAACTCTGTTTATCAGATTGTTTTGGGATTATATGCATACTCCATCCTTCTTTCTTCTGACTACTAAAATTTTTTCCTGTAAAAACACATACATATTATGATACTGGAATGACACTTATTTTTTACAGAACATGTGGAGAGCACATTTGATAATAGGCTAAGTTAAATGTTTTGTGGGTGTGACAATTATGTAACTGGTACTTCTTCGTCCCAAGTTCTAACTCACCTTTCATCTGTTCACCACAAATTAGCTAGAGGGCTACTGCACAGAAACTTCCAGTGACTCCTATTTTCCTCCTTGGCAGAATTTTAATACAGTTCCAGTCTTCTGCACTCCCACCTGACTTCCCTAACCCCGTTAACTCCCCCTCTTCCTGCATCCCCTCTGAGTTGTTGCCAGCTTGGCTTTGTTTCTTCTGTGTGCCCTCCCTCCCAGCTTTAGGGCTTTCTCTCCTCCTACCCCTCAACTTGGAATTATCATGCTTACTAGCTCAGTTCTTAAACTCCCTCATGGTCTAAATGAGATTCTACTATAAATACCTATCTCATATCCTTTATTTCCCTTCCTTGTGTAATAGTTCCCCTTAGCACTTGTCACACTCTAATGTATGCAAGGTCTGCCGAAAGTTCATGACAAAAGTGTGTGAGACTTCAAAAATTTTTGCTAGAAAATAAATTCATATTTTTTTAAAAAAAATTGTATTAATTTATTATTATTCTTCAATGTGACCAGAGAGAAGGAAAGTAAGAAAGCAAGCCACCAGGTCCAGGACTCAAACCATGGTTTGCCATGTGAGAGTCCAGCCCCTTAACCACCATGCCACCTGCCAACCACAATAAATTCATACTTTAATTCTACTTTTTCGAAAAAAATTTTAAGTACTCAAATATTAATAGTCTATGCATTTATTTCATTTCCTCATTTTCATGTACGTTCACAGAAGGCAGACATTTCAACCTAGCTTTTTCCTGCTGTACCCCTGCACTTAGAAGAGTAGCTGGTTACAGGAGTGAACTCAGTACCTGTCCTGTGCGTGAAAAATGCCAGAGGCCTGCATTACTAAAGGTCGACGTTAGTTTTCAGTAGTGCCACACTCATGCTGCTTATATCTCTGCCCACGATCTGGAAAAATCACTCCTAAGGGGTTGTAGTGAGCAAGCATTAGCTCACTCAATAAGGCAAATTTGCTGAAGGAAATTAATCCAATGAATATAGATAGTCTACAACTTCGAGACACATTAAATCATGTTAGCAAGTAACATTAGATCAAAGTCCCAATAGTAAACACTACCTCATAGTGCTTCCACCCTTTGCACACTGTGGCACACATAGGTAATGATATTTGAGGAGCACAGTGAGGCAGATGGACAAGGCTGTGTGGCCAGAGGATACAGCCTTCGGATATCCCACTCCACGTGTCACACTTAAAGTCAAGAACTCTGACTGCGGCTCACAGCTTATATGACCTGACTTCTGATTGCCTTCCCAATTTCAAAATGAGATCTTCTTGCCCTATAAGAAATGCTATGCTATTGGTTTATGCAAGCATTTCCTGAGAAGTATGCATTCAGAACTCCATCTGCTATTTCTAATTGAGCTGAATCTGTAAAAGGAATGGCAGTTTGCCAGATGAGCCGAGGGTGGGTGGTTGTCTGTAGAGGTAATTGCAGACATAAACTAGCAAAGACACAGAGAGAAAAGAGAATATGAAGAATGACAAAAATAATTTGAAACAACTAGATGTGTCATTGGTATATATGACCAAAACAAACAAACAAAAAATTGTAACGTGTCCATTTTTAGATTGTCAATGACCCCTGGTGGAGAGCCCTGGTGAGGTGATCATTCCCCATGGGAGAGGAGATCTCTTTCTTTGTCTCTCTGTGGTGAGCATATTTGTCCTCTGGAAAATTACAAAAAAAGAAAAAGGAAACTAGAGTTTCGATTTCCTTGTATTTAAATATTACTATGTGCCAGGCACAGCACTGAAGAATTCTATGTCTTGCACCATTTATCCTTAAAATAACAATAATACATACCTCTACTATTAATTATATGAAAACTAGGCTAAACAGAATTAAGTAACATGTCAAAGATAAGTTAAACACCACTACCTGGGAGTTGATGTAATTCTTAATCGGATTAAGACCCTCTAAATCCTGTTGATATTCCACCTGAGTTTTTCATTTGTCTTCTCTGATCATAGTCCACCTTGTTCACTTACCTTAGTCAATCCACATTTTTTTCTAAGTTCATTTATTTCTTTCAAGAGAGAGAGAGACAGAGAAGTAAACTTGACAGGGTATCGTACCACAATTCTTCTCTGACCTTTCCTCACACGCAGGATCTTGGGCACACATACTTGGTGTGTACAGATTGACTGGGGAACAAACTCATGATCTTCCATATGGATCCATGCCTGCTCCAGCAGAGCTTTCCCACTGTGCCACTGAGCCAGCCCCTAGTCCACGTCTTGGCATCACTTGTAGCACCTCTCTCCTCGCCTGTGCCCTCTGAGCTACAGACCCTAACTTTGCCATTCGATACGTTCTTCATACTCTGGCCCCTCATTTCCACATTGCTGTGTCTGCTTCAAACTAATCACCCAATCCAGACTGTCGATCATACCTTTTGTTTTAACATAGATCTGCCTATGCTTGCCTCTGAATTGTGCTCCAGCATGACAGCTCAGCAAGAGCAGCCTAAATTCCATCCCTCAGCGATAAGGAAATAGCTTTCCTTGGTAATAATTGGACATTTAATGCTATGAGTTTGAAGGGAAAGATACCTGAAATTATACTTTACAGGGCAAATCTATTCACATTGTTTCCATTAATCATTCATTATTTTTTAAAAAACGATTTCATTTAATGCTTTTATATGCAAAGTACTGTGAAGCAGAGTTTGAGAATATAGAGATGAAAATGAGGCATTATGCTGTAATGGATTCAACCATTAAGAAAATTATACTGACAAAAGAAGCTACAGAGTGAAATGAAACACCTCCTCTAGCCTTTACCCTGCTTCTTTCCACAGTAGGCACTTGACTCATGTCCTGTGGTTCTGGTATTTTACCAGAGAAACTGTATCCACTTTCCTGCTACAAAGCCCACAGCACTGTGTTCAGTTATACCCCTACCCGAAGCTTCAGATGCACCCCAGTTCTTAAGCCAGTTTGGATAGAGTGCGAAGTAGATTTATCTGATCTGCACCCACTCCATCTACCCTCAAATGTGGTGAATTTCATGTGGTCTTTTTCTTTTGCCATTTTTCTGTGAACTAATCTCTCACTGCTGACTCGTGGGCTTCCATTTGGATTCAGTGTCAATGCTCCACGTGCAGCTCTTGCATTTGGAATCCTGACTATTTCTTGCTGCTGGAGCTGGAATTACGTTCTTCTTATTTTAAATCTTTTTTTTTTTAAAGTGTATTATTTTCTTTCATGAGACAGAGAAAGATGAGTATCCTTAACGGTGTCTCCCACTGATTTACCCTTAGCCTTCCAGCCAGGCAGGGCCATGGGCATGTGTGGTCAGTGTGCAGAGAACCACACCTGCAGTCCTTTATGTGTTTCCAGCATGACTGGTGCAGCGTGTGACTGGGCTGGCTCTATTCTTAACTGCAAGACGAGGGTAGACCCAGAAGTTTCTGTGAAGTTATTAAATATTTATTTAGCATGTTAATATATGATAGGCACTGCTATGAGTGCTTTACAAATATTATGAGAGGTACTATTGTTCTCCCCCTTAATAGGTGAGGTAAATAATAGATGGAGAGGTGAAATAGCCCAGGAAGTCTGGCTCAGAGTCCATGCTCTTAACTGCCAAGCAACCTGCCTCTCAAATTGTATCTTGCACTTACAGCTGTGTTTTCATTGTCAGCCATCAGCGCCCCAAATTGCCCCTAATATTTGTGCTTTTAGAGGAGGTGGATCCATTGTCAACTGTCAGCTCTTTACACTATGAGCTCTTGTGGTCACAGTGCATAGATGGACTATGAGATTCTGAACAGTACCTGCTCCTAGTTGCTCCTTTATCCCATTTTTTTTTTTTTGGACCTCCCAGTATCCAATTATCTATCACCCTTCTCTCCCTATTTAGAATTCACATTCCAGTAACTACATTCAGATCCTCCCCCTCTTATCATCCAGAAGCTGCCAAATGTTTTTGGCCAATTTTAACATGTTGTCTTTTTCTCTACTCATATGGAAGATAGATAGATATAGATAGATAAATAGATAGACAGATAGATAGGTAGATACATAGAAGTGTGTGTGTGTGTGTGTGTGTGTGTGTGTGTGTTTACCTTTTATGTGAGCAGGAGGTAGAGACAAGATAAGAGACAAGATATATGTAAAATGAGATAGCAACTATGGCTGAATTCTGGGACTGTGTATCAACCATTATGTCCTCTGGTCCATCTTTCAGCTTTTGATTTTAAGATGCATCTAAGTTCCCTATCCATACCTATGTTAGCAGTATTAATAGAATATATGTATGAAAGGTACAGAAAATGGAACAATATATCGAGAGCAAAAAATTATTTCAAATGAACACTTAAATAGGAATATAAGGTTTTACCGCTTGAGACTGACTCTAAGACTAGATTAGAGATCATTGAGAGAGCATACAAATTTGACTTCAGAAGATAGTATTTATTTATTTAAAAACATTTTTTCTTTATTTATTAGAGAATGCATGTACACATGCATGCGAGAGAGAGACAGAGAGAGATTTCACAGGATCTGGTCATACTGTGATTGGCTTCCTCTGGTGCACTAGCCTGTGGGATCCTGGATACTCACATGTGCACCTGACATTTCTCAGCTGGGAATTCAAACTGTGGTCATCACGTGCTGTCCACCTTTCCTTGAGCAGAAATTTAAAAATCAAATATATATCTCTATCTCTATCTACCTATCTACCTACCTATCTGTCTATCTGTCTATCTATACATACATTCATTCAAGCACTATTCACCATAATGCCAGAAGATTATGACAATTACAAAAGGCAAAAATATGCATCATAGGCTTTAATAACAGTCTAATATAGACTTGTTCTAAATAGTTCATTTCACTGATCTAAAAGTTGACTCCTGAAATTATTTATATAGATCCTTTTTAAATTTGATAGAACCAACAGAAAAAAATAAATAAAACCAGAAAGTATTGAATGCTCACAAATGTGTATATAATTTCATTTCAGAAAGAAGCATTGTTTAAAGTCTTTGTTCACTGAGCATATTATTTTGCTAATGAGAATTCCATTCAGTTCTCAAATATCTATGAGATAAGCGATATTCCTTATTTGAGAAAAAACTGAGATTTAAAGGATCAGGTAGGTTGACCTTGGTAACAGAGTTTTTGAGTACTGTAGCCTGGAATAAAGTCCAGGTCTTGGGACACCCCTGAGCAATCCGAACCATTTACATTCTCTCAGTTTCTCAACTATGGAGCGAATGTGTGTGTGTGTTTCTAAATCCTTTCTCATGATAAAAAATTTAAAAATAGTAGGATATAAGTGAGCATAGGAAACGGAAAAGGGAAATATCAGATTCTCTTTTTTATTGTAAAACTGGGATCATGGCTATTGCCAAATCATAGTCAAACCAATAAAAACTCATTATTACCTCTGTTTTTAACATACTACTTAAACATAGCCATGAAAGAATATTATATTGACTATAGTAGCTTAATTTTTAATTGGACTATCTTTAACATAAATTTAATTTGACTCTTGTGGTCACAGTGCATAGATGGACTATGAGATTCTGAACAGTACCTGCTCCTAGTTGCTCCTTTATCCCATTTTTTTTTTTTTGGACCTCCCAGTATCCAATTATCTATCACCCTTCTCTCCCTATTTAGAATTCACATTCCAGTAACTACATTCAGATCCTCCCCCTCTTATCATCCAGAAGCTGCCAAATGTTTTTGGCCAATTTTAACATGTTGTCTTTTTCTCTACTCATATGGAAGATAGATAGATATAGATAGATAAATAGATAGACAGATAGATAGGTAGATACATAGAAGTGTGTGTGTGTGTGTGTGTGTGTGTGTGTTTACAACTTTTATGTGAGCAGGAGGTAGAGACAAGATAAGAGACAAGATATATGTAAAATGAGATAGCAACTATGGCTGAATTCTGGGACTGTGTATCAACCATTATGTCCTCTGGTCCATCTTTCAGCTTTTGATTTTAAGATGCATCTAAGTTCCCTATCCATACCTATGTTAGCAGTATTAATAGAATATATGTATGAAAGGTACAGAAAATGGAACAATATATCGAGAGCAAAAAATTATTTCAAATGAACACTTAAATAGGAATATAAGGTTTTACCGCTTGAGACTGACTCTAAGACTAGATTAGAGATCATTGAGAGAGCATACAAATTTGACTTCAGAAGATAGTATTTATTTATTTAAAAACATTTTTTCTTTATTTATTAGAGAATGCATGTACACATGCATGCGAGAGAGAGACAGAGAGAGATTTCACAGGATCTGGTCATACTGTGATTGGCTTCCTCTGGTGCACTAGCCTGTGGGATCCTGGATACTCACATGTGCACCTGACATTTCTCAGCTGGGAATTCAAACTGTGGTCATCACGTGCTGTCCACCTTTCCTTGAGCAGAAATTTAAAAATCAAATATATATCTCTATCTCTATCTACCTATCTACCTACCTATCTGTCTATCTGTCTATCTATACATACATTCATTCAAGCACTATTCACCATAATGCCAGAAGATTATGACAATTACAAAAGGCAAAAATATGCATCATAGGCTTTAATAACAGTCTAATATAGACTTGTTCTAAATAGTTCATTTCACTGATCTAAAAGTTGACTCCTGAAATTATTTATATAGATCCTTTTTAAATTTGATAGAACCAACAGAAAAAAATAAATAAAACCAGAAAGTATTGAATGCTCACAAATGTGTATATAATTTCATTTCAGAAAGAAGCATTGTTTAAAGTCTTTGTTCACTGAGCATATTATTTTGCTAATGAGAATTCCATTCAGTTCTCAAATATCTATGAGATAAGCGATATTCCTTATTTGAGAAAAAACTGAGATTTAAAGGATCAGGTAGGTTGACCTTGGTAACAGAGTTTTTGAGTACTGTAGCCTGGAATAAAGTCCAGGTCTTGGGACACCCCTGAGCAATCCGAACCATTTACATTCTCTCAGTTTCTCAACTATGGAGCGAATGTGTGTGTGTGTTTCTAAATCCTTTCTCATGATAAAAAATTTAAAAATAGTAGGATATAAGTGAGCATAGGAAACGGAAAAGGGAAATATCAGATTCTCTTTTTTATTGTAAAACTGGGATCATGGCTATTGCCAAATCATAGTCAAACCAATAAAAACTCATTATTACCTCTGTTTTTAACATACTACTTAAACATAGCCATGAAAGAATATTATATTGACTATAGTAGCTTAATTTTTAATTGGACTATCTTTAACATAAATTTAATTTGATGGTAAAATAAAAGAGTAGTTGAAATTCTTAATATTTATATGCCTTCTAAACTTGTTTTTCAGGATGTACCTCAGTGACCCATGTAGCTAATATTTTTAACAGAATATAATCACATGACATCTGAAAAAGTATGGGACTTCACAATAGGCATTTGAAATGTGTAATGTTTAAATAAGCAATAGTTAATAAGGTTAAGTATAGTGTAGATGACAATATTGATTAATGAAAAAAGACAAGATATGTCTTAGGGTTTTAACTTTCACCTTTTAGCTGGTATTACAGGCATAGCCAGATCTAGTGGAGACAGAGTATGCATGTTTTTAATATAGAGCTTTTTTAATATTCATTTATTCATTTTTGGTTAATGAAAAATTCTACTAGTCACTGAAGGCAGTTTATTAGCATTAATGATAGTACAGCCAAAATAGCATTAAAAAAGAAACAAATTATAACACAGATATAGGTAATTATATATTGTTCTATTTTACTGAAAGAAAAATCGTTTTAAATCTGAATGCCATTACTCTTCAGTAACATAAATCATCTTGGATTTTTAAATATTGTTAATGTTTAGGATAGGCTTTTCTTTCAAATAAATATTTTCATATATAATTGTCATTGGCTATTTGCACTTGTATTGAATGGCTTTCCCTCATACATTTCTGTATATTGGTTTATTTGAAGGCATTTATGGGAACTAAGATTGACTTTAAAATTCTGATACAAATTTGAACTGTATATCTGCTAAATAACATCTTAAATCTCTGAGGATGTGATCTTACAGAATCCTGGAACTAGATTACTTATGTACCAGGATATTCAGTCTTTGAGTCACGAAAATGAGACAAAGATATAATCGTTAAGTATCTGTTATGGATGGACTTGGTTCCCCCAAGTTCACATGTTGCATTCCTATCCCTCAGTAACTTTAAATGTACCTGCTCTTAGAGATAGGGCCCCTAAATAGTAACTAAACGTAAATAAGGGTAAGCCTAGCTCAATATGACAAGTGCTCTTATGAGAAAAAGGAGAAACACCAAGTATGGACACACAGAGAGAAGAGACATAGAAGGTCACCGTGAGAAGATGGCCATCCGGAAGCCCTAAGAGAGGAATGAGGCCTCAGGAGAAACCAAACCTGCTGACATCTTGATCTTAAAATTCCATCCTACAGAACTGTGTGGAAATAAATTTCTGTGTGTGAGCTACCTAGACTGTGTTATTTTGTTATAGGAACCTGAGAAATCTAATATAGTATCTCATGACCTATTGAAAGATTCAAATAAAAAAAATCTATTCAGTAGGGATTCACAAAGTTAAGAGTTACTATAAAATATTCTTTATATATTCTCCTTCTGCTTTTTTTAAAAATAAAGACCCAGAGTTCTTGAACAAAAATATTTTCTTCACTAATCTGTGTGATCCCGAGTCCAGTAGAAATCAACTGTTGTATATTAAGTCAAAAGGCACTCCCTTTTATAGTTTGTGAAGATCAACAATTTATAAAATTGATAGGTGTTTTTATCATTAATTTAAAAAATATTTACACCTTTTGACTCAGTAATTCCTCTCTCAAAAGTTACTCTTGAAAGCACTAATGCAATTTTCCAAAAATGTATGTGAATGGGTGATTATAGTTCCTGGATCTGAACAACTACAAATGACATAGAGATTTTTAGGTATTTTATTTCTATAAACTGTGATTCTTTTCTTTTTTTAAAAGATTTATTTCATTCCATTGTGTTATTATTTTTTAATTTGACCATAAAGAGAGAGAGAGAAATGGAAAGCGAAAAAGCAGGTCACCAGGTACAGGAATCAAACCAGTCAACCATTTCGGAGTCCAGCACCTAACCACCATACTACCTTCCAGCCCCATTTTTATTTTTAAAGTCTTTTCCACAGGGCACATACACTCACTGGAGAGAGACAGACAGACACACAGAGAGAGAGGGAAAGTGAGAAATCATTCCACGTGGATGACTCTAATTCAAATCCTGGTCCTGGAAGTTCAAAAAACATACTGAGCACTTGTGCATGCATGTCCAAAATCCTGACAGGACAGAGAAATGGAGAGGGGATTCAGTATGACCATGCCCCATTGCAGGCACTTTCTATATTTCTCTCTTTTTCTTTCTCTCTGGTGAGCACACATCCCTGTGGCAATTGAATAGCAACAACCAAAAAAAAAAAAAAGATGGCCAGCTATGGCCTGGTAATTAAGGTAGCTGGATCCCATTTAGCCGACTGGGTGGTTCAAGTCCCAGACTCAGCAGCTGGAAAATCACCACGCATGTGTGCAAGCATCCCCAAAATCCAGACAGGATGAAAAATGGAGAAGTGGTTCATGTGACCACTCCCCATGAAGAAGTGCATTCTTGCTTTCCATCTCTTTCTATATCTGTCTCTGGTGAGTACATGTGCCCTCTGGCAAATTAAAAAGGAATAACAAGGCATTGAGAAGCAAATTAATAAATTAGAAAAGGGAATGAACACATAACTTATAAAAACACAAAATACAACTGATGAGGAAACAGAAAAAAATGTAAAGTTCTTGTCACCAGAATTCAAATAAACAAGATTTAAATTGTTTTCAAATATAAAATGACAGAGGCTTTGAATTAAAATTTATAGTTTAGTTATAGACATATATAGCTATTGTAAGAATAATTAGCAGGACCAGCAGGTGGCATAGTGGATGAAGCACTAGGTTCCCATATGGCCAACCCTGGTTTGAGTCCCAGACCTGGTGGCTTGCTTTCTCTCTCTTTCTCTCTCTCTCTCTCTCTCTGGTAAGCATGCATATAACCCATAACAAATTTTTAAAAATGATAAATAGAATTAAATCTTTCTTTTTAAAAAAAGTAATTAGCAATAAATTTTTTGTCAAGTGTTTTGACAGTAAGAATTAGGATTAAAGAAGTGTTTGTATCCTTCAATCCCATAATTCTATTTCTAGAAATCTACCTTAAGATATAAATCAAAAACAGCATAAGCAGTTTAAGATTAAAATAATCACTGCAGCATTATTTATAATCGTGAAAATCTAGAAATAACACACAGAACCCCCAATAAGTATTTAAATTAATAAGGATTTGTTTTTATCTTTTATCATTTTTCTTTTTTTAGGCAGACATTAATTCATCGTCCTTTGAAGGTAATGGCGGCATTAGACACCATTATACTTAATGAAATATAAATGGAAGGGATTATGTGAAGCATGAGCCCTGTAGCACAACTTTAAAAATAAAATAATTAAATAAAAATGGTTGAGGTTTTAATGGTGCCTACCTTTTGTTTTCTTCCCCTTCACTTTATGGTATCTGGAGTAATAATAGAAGGCACCAGCAGGAGGTGAAACAATTGACTTGTGGCAAGGCCACAAATATGAAGCTAAGACCTCATGCCAAGGAAGGCTTAGGAGAAAGACAGATGGCACCGGGATTCCTGATATAATTTTGGAGATCGTTCCAACTCTGGGCCCTCCACCTCCAGAGTTCTTAAGAGATCAAAACTTAATCTGTAATTTTTTAAGTCATGGCTTAATTAAGCAACTGAAAGTGTTATTGCAGTTAAAAAACAATCTCTAACTGGCATATTTATATGCTTTACATATAAAGATGCATATAATAATGTCTTTATGATTAGTGGGGTTATAGTTTTCTATGTAATTGTAAATTGCATATATACATATGTAGAGAGCGTATATAACTCTGCAATTATTTTTGTATATACATATACATATACACCATATGTTTATAAATGAATAGGAGCACAGTAGACCAGGAAGCCTATTCAGTGTTCCAGTAAAGATGGAAACTCCTATTCATTTTTTGAGATTTAACTCAAAGGCACTTCCTCTGAGAATCGTCCTCAATTTCCTTTATTTTTAATTTGAATGTTCCTTTACGATAACACATATAATCTTATATGGTAGTCATCTGTTGTATATCTATCTTTCTACTTCCACTTCCTTTGCTTGGCAGTTCTTGGGAAGAGATCTTGTCATCATTTGTACTCATTTAACAGAAGATAACACATTAAAAATAGATGCTTGAGCAAAATTCTAATGATTCCTTTAGATGTTTCATCTTTATTGTATCTCCATAATGATTCTCAATTTTTTCCCAATGCCTGTGTGCTATTATGTACACAATGAGCATTCAGTATTGTTTTTGATTAACTGATAATACTTGCAATACACACATTAGAGTTTCTGATATCTACAGATTCCATCTAAAACATGAAGAATCAGATGCAGTGTTAATTTTCTGGAAGCTAGGTTCAAATAGAAGAGGATGTTTTCAAATTCTTACCTGGAATGCTCTTCAAGGACTGCACTAGCAGCAGTGTTGTACATGCCCTACCCCACAGTTCTGGAAACAAACGGAGTGGGTTCAGGCTTGAACCCTATCAGTTACTAGCTCAACATACTCAAGCAAGTCAATCATTTATTTTGGGCTCCTCCTTGGTAAAACAAAGGATAATAATAGCATTTTCCTATTGAGCTTTTGTGAGAATTCAGGTGTTTATATATGTGTGATATATATATATGTATATGTGTGTGTGTGTGTATACATATACACACACATTTCCTAAAACAAACAAACAAAAATCTCTTAGAAAATCTCTTGGGAGTCTGCAGTAGGCATGGAGGTTAAGACTCTGGATCCCACATGGCCTATTGTACAGTTCTAGTCCTGGACCTGGAAGCTTAAAGATTATGCTGGTTATGTGTATGTACCCAAAAATCCCAAGAGGAGAATAAAGCAGAAGGGATTACGGCATGACCATCCCCTCCAGGGGTGATTTCTCACCTTTCCTCTGTCCCCAAGAGTGCACGAGTCCTATAGTAAAAAAAAAAAAAAAAAAAAAAAACTGTTGAGAATATAGGAAATTCCCAATAAATGTTACCTTTAATAATGGTTTGTAGTCAAGATGCATAGTTAGGTCCTAACTTGTCACTTTAAAAATATCTTTCGCAAGTATGTTTTACAAGAGTATCTATTATTTGCTTTTCTTTTTTATTACTTCATTAAATATGCAACTAATTAATATATTTATGTTGCAATAATCTAATTTAGATTCAGGCTATGTACTGAATGTCCTAACGTAGCTTTTCAATATGAAAATAATAATTCTTTAGGTTGAACAATAGTGACTCAGAATGAGATTGAAATTGCCATCTTAAAATTAGCTTTGTGATGAGGGGTCTATAGACTATAAATTCATTCTTTTTCTTTGTCTCTGTTAGATTAGATGATGTTCCCTATGAAAGTGTCAAGTCTACATATTCTGTATGCGTGATCTATACAGAAGTCATTGATAAGAATTATGTGATAGTCTTTAAATAGCTTGTGTGAAGATGTTCAGCTCTTATAAAATTTCACTTCAAAACAGTTCTCTGAATGCAGTTTCCCATTTTAGAGGGAATCTTTCACTATCACAAAACATAAATTTAAATATTATGAATACTAAAGCAAGGTTAATTATCTCCCTAAGTCATTATATGTTAATAGAATCATAAATGTATTCTGAAAGAAGAAAAAAGCAAATAGCTACTTTCAAGTATCCTAAAAGAAGCATAATTATTTTTATATTCCTGCATTATACTTTCTGATGAGGAATGACTAATTACAAACTCCTCTATTATATATATGGACATCTATATATGTATATATTTTAAAATCTGTATATATGCACATACATGTATGTATATACATATAAATATTTTAGATTGTCTGTTGAAAGTGCAGCCAATTAGACACCTATACAGGGGACAGCAGGTGGTGTAGTGGTTAAGGTGCTGGATTCCCACATGATCGACCACAGTTCGAGTCCCTGACCTAGCAGCTTGAAACTCATGCATACCAAAAATCGCCAGAGGAGAATGGAGGAGAAAGGATTGCACCATGGCCAACTCCCTTCAGGGGGTGATTTCATGCTTCCCATATCTCCTTCTCCCCAGAGAAGTTACATGCTCTATAGCAAAAATCTATCTTAAAGAAAAGAAGACAAAAGAAAAGAAAAGAAGAGTAAAGAAAAGAAAAGAAAAGAAAAGAAAAAGACAGTCACCAAATTATCTATGATCATTTATTTATTCATTTGCCCATCAAAGATTTCTTGAGGGCTTATCATACACTGTGCATCCTAGACTCTAGAGATATAAATATAACAGCTAAGATGCTACTCTTTGGAGGTTACCTAACTAATAAAATATTTCAAATATTGAACATAGTATGCTTATCTATATTCTTAGATGTATGTGAAAAAAGTCTTCAAATATGTTCATAAGGGATGCAACTTAATCAGTCTGTTCATTTGTTCATTCTGCACATATTGTTTGACTCTTTAATATGAACTAAGTGCTTCTATTAGGACTGTTCACAAGAATACTTGAGAAGATGGTACTTTGTCACCCCCTGCCATGTGGCTTGCTTTAGCAAGTGTGTAGGAGTCTGACTTCTGAATAGATTTAAATGACAAAGTGACCATGAAAGGCATGGCAAATGGAGCCTCCATTAGCCTGTGATTAACTGACCGTGAAGAATGCCATTCCACTTTAGGTTCACATGGCTCAGTAGACTCGAATGAAAGATATTTCATTTGTGTTCAGCCATGAAATGTTGGCATTATTTTGTTAATGAGGCATGACCAAGTACATGCTGACTACTCTAGCACCATTCTTGGCTCAGAGAGCTCACTGTGAGCAAAGAGGGTATAATCCACCTGCCCACATGGAACATAGGTTAAAGGGATGAAACTGAAATTTAAAAAATGGTTATTAATTGTCATATGATATGATGACAAATAGTGTTAAACACTATAAAAATAAAGTTCATTAAGGAGATAAAGAATGGCAGTAGATGCTTTAGATAGTTGTTCAGAGGTGATACTTCGTCTGATTTAGAGAAGAAACAATTGTTTCTGGAGGAGCAATTATGAAATGTGGATGCTCTGAGACAGGGGAGTGCTCCCTGTGAACAGCACAGAGCCAACTTTGCAGTTGGTGAGCAAGGGGGAGACTTGCAGGGGCATTGTAAGTTAGTGTGAGTGCACAGAGCCGGTGAGGCCTTGAAGGCCTGGATACAGTGAGAGAAGGAAGCTTTGAATACAGAATGATGTGATTTGACTTATAATTTGAGAAGATCGTGTTGCCATCTTGGGAGAACAAACTATAGAAAGGAAGAGTAGAGGCAGGTGCCCTATTAGGATGCTGTTGCAGCCCTGGGTGGTTGTGATGGAGGTGGAACAAAGTCTCAAGACTATTTGAGAGTCAACAGAATTTGCCCCGACTTTATGACTGAGATGAAGAGAGTGTGGGAGAGGCAATGGAGAGGAGAGAGCAGGGAAACATTTGCACAGATTAGGGAGGAAGCCTGGAAAGTTATGTTAGAAGTACTGAGTGCCCAGATAAATACCTGGAATTATTGTATGAGAATGAGAAAGCAGAACTCATTCTGAATTCCAGAGCAGATGTTGGCCTCGAGGTATATGAAAAGGTGAATACTTTATCATTCTTCCCTTTTCATTACAGTAAGCAGTAGCACCCTGCTCCTGTTCCCTTGATATGTTACTGTTTCCGTGCTTGTAGGTTCAATTCCCACCCAGCCATCACCTTTGCTGAAGGTAGCCCAAAATGCCAGGAAATGAACTCCCTCTAGGGGAAGCCCTGAAATAATTACTTACAGAAATTGGTGGGAAAATAATCCAAATCGTTCGCACCTAGAATTTCCTGGTGGAATTAAGCTCCAATTGTCCAGATCATTAACATGTTTGATAATACATTCTTTGTTTCTTCTTCTTCCCTTCTCAACTCTTCACTCCCTAATGATATTTCCTTGATCCCAAAGAAACTATTTATACTAAAATTCTTTTCTCATGATCTGCCTCTAAGAACACCCAAATAAACATAGTTCATACCTGGATAAAAATTATTGAAGAATACTTTCTAAAGTAAAAGTGAAGGTGTTACATTGAGAAATAAACCTCTGCTGATGGTTCATAGATGCACCACTGTAAAGACACTGCATTTAATTCTGAAAGCAACCAACCACATGGTGTTTGTACTTGGAAGGTCCTCAGAGAGGGAAGAGCTATTTAAATACAAGATTGAAGCATGACAATGGCAGGGGTTCATTTTATTTACTGATGAATCCCAAGCACTCAATGGGTATTTGAAAGAATATTTAAAAAAAAAAAAACAGCTCACCTTCATCTGAAAAGAATGTTGTGTTTGATGAGGAACAAAGGTTCAAGAGGGTATCTACCTGAGCTCTGAAGGAGAAAAGAGTCTCCAGCCCTCAACTGAAGCAAAAGCAGCAATGTGGATGTTTTAACAATTGTTATAAACACTGAGGCTCAGTGAAGTGATGCAATTATTCAGTCTCATAAGTAATGAATGAAAGTAACTAGATTGGATCTCAGGTTGTCTCTTTCTTCATCCTAACATAATCTTGGATTCTTCCTGAGAACTGGCCAAAGTTAGATAGTTATACTCCACAGAATGGATGTAAGTACATGGATGTTGTAGAACAGAGACAGACTTTAAAAAAAAAAAAAATGAGAGCCTTAGTAAGTTCGAAGTACTATATTCAAATACCATAAATGGAGTGGCTTAAACAACAAACTTATTTCCCACAGTTCTGGAGCCTGGAAAGTTCAAGATCAAGGTCTTGCAGCTTCTGTCCCTGTCAAAGGCTCTTTTTCTAGCTTGCCATCAGTTAGACTTCTTGTTCTCTTCTCTCATGCAAGAGAGAGATCACACTCTGGTATCCTCCTCTTCTTATAAGGACACTAATTCCACCATGGAGGCACCACCCCTTGTGAACTCATCTAAACTTGATTGCTTCCAAAAGGCCCCACCTCTAATATTGGAATGTTGGGGATTAGAACTTCAGCATTTGAATATAAGAGGCAGGGACACAGGCATTCCGTCCAAAGCAATGAGCATAAATGCACGGGTGGTGCCAATGACACATCTCAGATGTAATTGGGGATTGTAACCAAATCTTCGTCTAGGAACAGCATGCTAAACTAGATCTAATGGGGGGAGAGAGGGCTGGCACTTCCTCTTCCATATTTCAACAAGTAAGTGATAACTTATAAACAAACAAAAAACCTGCAAGGTATGATAAATAACAATATACTACATTAAAATTTAAAATTCCAGGATAAGCAAACTGCTATCATGAAAAAGATAAAAATTCAACTAGTGTTCCCACAAGAATGACAAGAGGGTCATTCTTTGAACCTAAGTGGCAGAAAAGAACAAGGAAAGAACTCCTCAAATAAGACTAAAATTGATTCCTGAGGCTTGAGGCCCTAAAGCCAAAATCAAACAAAACGAACCGAAAAATGAGCAGAGTCCTTGGAAACAAACCTAGGGACCCACACTCACTCTCACTCCCAGGCTGAGAACGCACTGGTAGTTAGAGGATGAATCTGAGTGCATCTCCTCAGATGTTTTATGCCTTCCATCCGTTTCCCTCTCTTCGACCCTATTTGCCAGCCAGCGGCATAACTTACATTATACGTATCCATTCTACCTTGCCTCCAGCCCAGGGACTCGCACACGTTCCTTCATGAATCACTATCATAACCTTTTAAGAGTTGGGAGTATATTAAAATAAAAGGAAAGAAAATGTTGAGTTTCTTTTTTTTCAGATTTCATTTTTGTCCTTGGATAAATGTAATCAGTTATTAAGGTGCTGGATGTTTCTAGAGGACGCGTTATGCTGTTTTGAATGATTATTTATTTATACACTATTCTCACCTCACTTAAAAAGACATGCTTCTACTAGTCTAATCCCCCGAGTCTATTCTTATATTGCTTTTTACATACTAAAGAGGCTTGTTTTATCCTAACTCTTTTTTAAGTTAAATTCTCTGCAAATTGGATAGAGAACTGGCTATGTAGCCTTCAAAGTCTCTTTTATCAATGAAATTCTGTGATCCACTGCCTAAATCTTTTCTGAACCATCTCTAGAAGTGATTATTTTTAGAAATACCTGAGCGTTCTCTTTTAACACTGTTTACTGATAACACAGAGCCCCGAGGAACCTCGTGTAGAAAACTTTGGTGTATTCAAGCAAGACTAACAATCCAAAAGAATTTAAGGAAAGAAATAACTTACAAATATCAAAAACAAAACAATGAGAACACTGAAGGGGCGGGAATAGAAAGTTTATATTTGAGCTCTTAGGGATTGTTTTCTCAGATACCTAGTCTTTAGAATGTTAGCTAATAAAATTTAAGACCCATGCATTTTCTTCCTTATAGAATACTTCACCTTACAGTGTACTATTGTTTTCTCTTTCATGGAGCATCAGTAACATTCATTTGCTTATGTTCCATACAGTTTGGCACATAATCACATATTGTTTATCCGATTCTCTAAACGCTTGTCTCCTTGGGAGATTACAAGTAATTCAATTTGCTGAAGTGCTCGTTTCTCTCTTTTTGTATCAGCCACAGTATTGAAGTAACCATTATTATACTTCTCCATATAACCGGCAGGCCTGGGCACCATGCCTTGTTCATAATAAGTTCCAATAGTGGTTGGGTTAATGAATAAATGAATAAGTACTTGCTGAGTTGAATTAAAATTAAATGCACACAAGAGAAGAATTTATTGTGGGTAGGAACCACTGAGCAATGCTTGTTGACTAAGCAGTTTGTATGCCATTTGCCCTTAGATGTGCATTTATGGAGAAAATGCAATGTACCAAGTAATGTGATAACTACCTTACTGAGACCATCTCACTTAATCCCCACAATAATTTTAAGAAAGTTGTGAGTCATAATTTCTTCATTTGAAAGTAATTGAAAGCTCAAATCAAATAGTTTTAAATAAATAAGGGTTTATGGCATAACTTGATTCTAGACCTACCTCCTAGGTAAGGATTTATCTCCTGGTTCTCCATTATTCAGATAATATATTGCCTTCCTCAAATATTTATTCATCCCCAAAGCATTTCTCATTCTTTTTCTGCCACTGGAAGAGTATAGTATAGATGCTCTATAGTAGCGATAAATACATTTTTTATCCTACAGCATCATCTGAATGACATGTCTCTATCCTGCCATTTATTTCTATTTAATGGATACAATTTTAATTCCCTGACTAATTTTCTTTGAGCAACTAATGCCCACCCACTTATATTTTAGAAATATGCTGATTGAAGAAAATAAATGA
The DNA here is from genome assembly GCF_000334495.1 of Tupaia belangeri chinensis. Taxonomy (NCBI): domain Eukaryota; kingdom Metazoa; phylum Chordata; class Mammalia; order Scandentia; family Tupaiidae; genus Tupaia; species Tupaia belangeri. Next base: position 797,199 of record NW_006159556.1, on the reverse strand, counting down.
AAAGGAAAAGATAATGACATGTCCAATTAACAGTGACAGAAATTGGTAGGAGTTCTACTTATGACAGCAAAAATATTACAGCAATTAACTAATGCTCTTAATGTAGGATTAGTTTTTTTATTCAAAAATCTTTGTAATGAATCCACAGTGATCATTTAAGAACATTAAGTAAATCAGCCCATTCTGAGTGAATATTATTTTTTCATACTGATAATCCATAACAGAAAAACTATTCATTAGCTGGTGGGCTGAATATTGACTATATGGCATAAATTGATTAGTATATGTAAAAAAAGTCATAAAGACTTATTTAATTTCATTATTTTTATCTTTAAAATTGCTATAGGGCACATGTGCTCACCAGATAGAGACAGACAGGGTTGGGGGAATGAGAAAACAAGCCACCAGGTCTGGGACTCAAACCATGGTCAGCTGTGTGGGAGTCCAAAGCCTTGACCACCATGCCACCTACTGGGCCCAATATATCTTTTTTAAAAGTTTATTAATTCTGGGGCCAGTGAATGGCACAGTGCTTACATTTCTGGATTCCCACATAGCCAACCACAGTTCAAGTCCAGGACCCAGTGGGTTGAAAATCTTCCAAGGTATGGGTGCTCATGTGCCCAAGATCCCAGGAGGAGAAGGGAGGAGAATGGATTATGGTGTGGCCATCTCCTCTGGGGTATGATTTCTCACTTTCCCTCTCAATGTCTCTATGTCTCTCTTTTGCAAGTGCATGTACCCTATGGCAAAAATCTCTAGGAAGAAATAAGTTTATTTATTCTATAAACAAAAGAAATATACAGAGAAATAGATGCTGAGAGACAGCACTCCCAGTGGTTGTCTCTGCAATTTACCCTCTTCTTCATCCTGCCATGGATCAAGGGCATGTGCATGCCTGGTGTACTCAAGGCAGTCTCCGGATGTGAACCTGGGGCCTTACCAGATGGGTCAGTGTCACAGAGTGTTGCATTTTATGGCTGTGCCATGGTTCAACCCCAAATAGATTTTAATCAAAGAGTGTATATTCAGACCATTTTTCCCTAACATAAAGTAGACTTATTAAAGCCAAATGAGATTCCTTTGTTCAATACTTGCCACTAATTCCAAAGAGAATTTTTGAATTAATTTTCAATTATTCTTACATTTTTTAGAGTCCTGCTTCTCTTTTTCTTTAATCATTTACTACCGGAAAATTGCTACAATGATGTTTCTTATTGAAGACTAGATTGACTAGTGTTATCCTTGATGTTTTTAATGCACAGTAATATTCATAAATATTTCTATTTGAGAAGAAGAATAAGTTCAAACAAGGTAGTCTAAAACTTTGAATATGCTAAATTTTACAACTGAATTCAAAGAAAAAATAGATGGAGTGTGTATATGAGCCTGGTTAAATTGAAACATTTGACATGCCTTGGTCAGTTGGAGAGAAGATTCCTAAATCAAGGGACCTATGTACTATGTGCATCCATCAGAGAGGGAGAGGCTGAGGTTTTCAGACTTGGAAAGGAGAGCCTAGTTTGTCTGTAAAAGATATCGGCTAAAAGCTTATGCTAAACTCTGAGAAACTGAGTCAAACATCACATGTGATGTGGCTTGGGTTGAAATATGACTACAGAGGGACTGCATTTTCTGACATGGGAAGGTAGCTAAATTTAAATTTCAAAGGAAAAATCACACATCACTGGTATGATTGTATTTACTAGTTTGATAGCATTACAAGATAAATGTCGGGACTAGCAGATGGCATAATGGTTACATCACTGGACTCCCACATAGTTGATCATGTTTTGTGTGCCTGATCTGATGATCTAAAATTCACACCAGTTGCGTGTATCTGCATGCCCAGAATCCTCAGAGGAGAATGGAAGAGAAGGGACTGTGGCATGGCCATCCCCCTTGGGGGGGTAATATCTTGCTTTCTGTCTCTGTCTCTGTTTCTCTAGCAAGCACACACACCTTATAGCAAAAATGTCTCTAAAATAATAATAATAATAATAATCTTCAAAGCTCCTTAACAAGACCATCAGGCAATACTCTGGATCATCCAAGCTGGACTTATTTCTCTTTCTGAGTAGGAGAGAGTACCCATCTTGGCAGAAAGAGAGTTAGTGAAGAGGCATACATGGTTTGAGGGGCTGGGCTCAGGTGGTGTCAAAGCAGGTGGTGGTAAGTGAGTTTTAAGCAGAATTTGCAAACCAGGTGAGTTGCTGAAACTATCCATAATCTTACATCTGGAATGTATGTGATCCATGAAATTAACTGTTAAATCAGCTTATGGTTGTATCTAGAAAATACATGTGTGAATGTACTGGTTCTGTTAGAATGGAAACCTAAGTAGTTTACCTGGCAGGATTTTTTTTTCTTTTTTTTTTTGGAGAGGTTTTTGCTATAGGACACATATGCTCTCCAGAAAAACAGAGAGAGACAGACAGAAAGTGAGAAATCACTCCTTAGTGGGAAGGATGGCTGCAATCCCTTCTCCTCCATTCTCTTCTTGGGATCTTGGATACATACGCACATGTGTCTGGCATGAATTTAAGCCTCTGGGTCTGGGACTCAAATTGCAGTCTACTACATCAGAGTCCGACACAGCCATTACACCAACTGCTGGTCTCAGGATATGGTTTTTTAAAGATGATTTGTTTAGCGAGTTATAATGGAATTTTGTGATTTTTTATTTCTCATCTAATACTCTGAAGAGTGCTATTTCTTTCCATTTATGCTTCATCCACAGCCTTTTCTAGAATTTAAGCTAAGTCTTCTGTTCTCTTCACATTAAATCATTACATTCTTTGTCACTTTTACATGGTAAGTACTTTATCGTATTCTAGATTTGCCTTTTCCTGTAGTTGCAACTCCAAGCATCTTTTTATCTGGTTCAGAATATACCATAGTATCATTTCTGAAAAAAATCTTTCAGGATGAAACTTCCCTCAATGTGCTGAGATTTCCAAAAGTCAGCCGGGTTCTTAAATACATGCTTCTTTTACCAAAGTATTTGTATTGAGGACTATTAAAATTGTTAGATAATTTTGGAGGGAAATAAAAGCATTTAATTTGTATGGTTTTTCATTATAAATGTATTTATTATGGTGTAAATTACCATCTTTTTAATCTTTAGCACCAGACATAGCACATAGGTCTCTGAGGTGCAAATTTATTCTCCCCTGCAATTTTGAACTCCAGAGTAAAACTTGATAAGTACTCCTGTAAAAGAGTCAGTATTATTAGAGGAAGATTTATTTAAATAAATTTGAGAAACCTTAATATACTTAGTGTTTGCAATATTAGGGTTCAGGAATTTTTATAAATCTGCCAATATTTTATTAGTAATGACTAGAATGAGGATATCTAAAATCTACATTTTTGTAGGTTCAAATAAATAAAATAAAAAAGAGTTTTGGTATTGACATTTCATTAGTTTACATAACATGATATTGACATCTTTTTACTTAATCTACCATTTTAACATACTCAATAGTCATATCTTTGTGAAATGCCAAGCAAGGAACTTTCATTCCACTAAAGCAAACCAATTATTATGGTGTTAACATAGGTTTTTCTGAAAACGCAAAATAGCAAAGTGATACTTCTAAAACTTACGTTACTATGCTATAGGGGGGTGTCAGTGACATTTATACTTAATATTTTTTAAATAATATATAAACTATATTCATAATATTATCATAGACTTGATGGCTAATTTGTTTCATTTTCATCATTGCAACTCTCACATATTTCTATTCGTTACTGACACTTTCACTACTAATTTTAAGCTTTGACAATTCTTAGAAACTAGGAGCCATTATAGTATATAAATGATATAATGAGATTCTCCTGCAGGATTTGCACAAGTTAGTGTCCTGTTTTTTGTTGTGTTATCCTTGTACTTTTTTTCTTGGAGAGGTTTTTGCTATAGGGCACGTGCGGTCTCCAGACAGACAGAGAGAGACAGAGAGATAGAAAGCGAGAATTCCCCCCCAGGAGGGATGGCCATGCCTCAATCCCTTCTCCTCCATTCTCCTCTCGGGATCTTGGGCACGCATGCAAACGCGCGTGAGTTTTAAGCCACTGGGTCCAGGATGCGAACCGCAGTTGACTACGTGGGAGTCCAGCAACATAGCCATTACGCTAACTGCTGGTGCCAGTGTTTTCCTTGGTCTTGAAAGCAAACTAGTTAGCAGCCATGGTTATACATGGCATCTTTACGTTGGTGCACTTAAATATTGAATTCTGGGACAACCTATGGAATATATATTGGGTCATCGAAAAATTCATGATGCATTTTTGCATAGAAAAACAGAAAAATATGTCATAACTTTTCTGATGACCCAATAGTTTATAAACTTACTAAGCTTTCATTTATCAGTCCATGACATCAGAGCTCAGAAGTTCCACACCGTTGTTTAACAAAACAACTTTAGGTGAACTGTTTTGAGACGATTCTGACATTCCGTGGATAGGAAACCGTATATAAAACCAGAAGACATGTCCCTATACCTCAAGGGAGACTTTTACACTCAGTAACGGAAGAATCATGGGATCTCTGTGTATCTTCCAGTTTCCTCTTGAATATTCCAGCAGAAGTAAATCTAAGCTTCCTCCAGTAGAACAGCTTGAGTTGGTAGAAAGTATAATCATACAGATAATTATGCATCTTATATATTCTTCATCTGAAAGATAAAATACATGTGGATTTTTGAAGGAAAATGAAAAAGATATTTACACCCCCAACCCTTTTCAATACATTCTAGGCCTTGCTGCAGGGGTGCAGCAATAGTTCAGCACAATGGTAGAGGCCCTATGGAAGATGAGGGTTTGGTTCCTGGGCAGACTTGTGTATGCTGTGTGTGTGTACGCATTCACATGGTGTTCACTTGCTGGAAGTGGTGGAGGTGAGCTAATGGTGTGAGGCCCTGTTGAGAGCTTGTTTCTCTTGTTTTTGTTCTTTCTTCTTTTCTCTCTTTCTCATGAAATAAATAACTATATTGAAATTTGAAAAATACATTCTACCCACCTCTACCTAGAACATTTGAAAATAGGAAACTAGGTCATCTGGAAAAAATGGTGAGAAGAATTGTTTTATTCTTAAAGTAGTTTCTTTTTATTATTCCAGAGGGTGCATGCATACACACAAGAGAGAGAGTGACAGAGAGAGAGAGAGAGAGAGAGAGAGCACACCTCCACCCAGGCCTGGCCATGCTCCAGTCCTTTTTCCTCCAATTCTCTATCCCATCAGGATCCTAGCCATGTCTGGGTGTAAGCCCATCGGGCTGGGACATGAACCCTGATTGGCCATATGGAACCTGGTTTCCTCTACACAGCACTTAGCTGTTGTACTACAGGGCTAGGCTGGTAGTTTCATTTTGAATGGACAAATAATTAAAAAGATTTCTTTTATATTCCTTTTTTTTTTTAGAGAGAGAGATTTTTGCTATTGGGAGTGTGCACTTGCCAGAGAGATAGAGAGAGACAGAGACAGAACGTGAGATATCCCTCAGAAAAGATGATCACACTGCAATCCCTTCTCCTCCATTCTCCTCTTTGGATCTTGGGCACAGATGCACATGCTCCCAGCATGAATTTTAGGTCACTGGATCCAGGACTGAAACTCGGTTGGCTACGTTGTGCTATCTGCTGGTATGGAGAGGATTTCTAACAGAAGAGTTGACTAAGTCTAATGGAGAAACAATGTTTAGAGTAAAATGAGTGAGGGTAACAGTAAGAATTACTAGGCATTTCAGATGCATAAGACAAAATGAAGGTGTTTCCCATTCTTTAATCTATGTTGGTTGTTGTTAGTGTCTGAGTTGGAGCCTCAGATATTAACAGGGTAAAATGTTTTCTTGGTGAGTCTAGTTTCTAGCAATTGAAAACCACCTGCCTAGAAAAATAGGTCTTAGATTTATAAGGAGAGAGGGAGATAAAGAGAGAGATGAAGACATAATGAAAGAGAGAAAGGGAGATGGGGCAGGGAAGATCTGTAAATACATGATACACAATAACAAAAATAGTATGATTCTGGCATTTAGTTATTGATTTCTTAAAATATTCAGCGACCCAAGGTACCCAGAAGCTGTCTTTCCCCTAAGTTTTAGTACCAGGTGAGATTTGGAAACACAAATGGTCTCTAAGGGATTGTTGTTGTCATATAATGCCTATTATAGATGGAATGCTTTAATTATTCCTTCATTTAAATTAAGCAACTCTCTACAGTACAGTGGAGTTCAGAGTGCTTACATTAGAGAACAGAGCATTTCCAAGGTTTTTTTTTTTTTTTTTTTTTTTTCCCTCTATAACATTTGACAATATGGGTAAACTAAGTTACCTGAGAGATGATTCTAATTTGCAGCTATGATTGATAACCAGTGATCTATAATATTATCCTGTCTGCCTCATAACCAATATCTTCATCTGAAATTAATTATCACTGTACTCTTTTTCTCTGTCACTCGTTTACAATAGAATGCAAGTGCCTTGAAACTCACTCACCACCACATCACTATCTTAACAGGTTTGGGCTGCTATAACAAATATATCCCATAAACTGGATAGCTTAAACAATAACCATTTATTTCTTGAAGTTATAGGGACTCAAAGCTCAAAATCAAAATGCCAGTCAGTGTAGCTACTGCAGGTGGGGGGTTGCGGGGGACTCTTCTGGTTTATAAATGGCTGCCTTCTTTCTATATCCTAATGTGGAAGAGAGAGAGATCATAGCTAGAGTCTCTTCTTGTAAGGCCAATATTCTCATCATGATGGCTCCACTCATGATTGAATTACTGCCTAGAGACCCCACATTCAAATTCCATCATCCTGGGGACTGGGACTTCAACATATGATTTTGAGTGAGAGATGCACAAGCGATCACTAATACATGTTGTAACACATTGGCATAGTAGAATTCAGTAATTTATTTACTGAGTGGTTAAATGATAAACACAAGGTATCTTTAAAAAGTATTAGGTCATGAGACCAGCAGTTAGCATAATGGCTATGTTGCTGGACTCCCATGTAGTCAACCACAGTTCGAGTCCCAGACCCAGTGGCTTAAACTCACACTGGGTGTGTGTGTATATGTGCCCAAGAACCTAAGAGGAGAATGGAGGAGAAGGGATTGCGGCATGGCCATCCCCCTGCGGGGGGGGGCGGGGGGGTTCTCACTTTCTGTTTCTCTGTCTCTCTCTGTCTTTCTGGCGAGCACACGTGCCCTATAGCAAAAAACTCTCCAAAAAAAAAAAAAAAGAAAATTATTAAGTCATCAAGAAAGTCATAATGTATTTTTCTGCTTTTCTAGGCAAAAATGCATCATGCCTTTCCCTATGACCCAATATATGGAAAATGCATATTATTACAAAACTATATGTGGGTTTCAAATTTTTCTGGCACCAAAATAAACTTGTACTCTTATTTTTTCCAAAGATTTTTGGTGTTCTCTCATACTAATTATATGTCAGTCTTATGATTAATGCTCTTTTTTCATTATTTAACTTATCCTCACTAAACTCTAACCAGGCTATCTTAAATTCAGTTGCTCTTCTTTTCATGATTAGTGTGGTAAAGCAATTTATCCAAAGTCACATGTTGGTGGAGCTGGGATTGAAACCAGATCTGCGGGTTCCAGAGCCCACAGTATGGATCAGTGTGCCATCGTGTTCTTTCCAGCCACATGCACTGATTTATTGCCCCAGTTGTTACGCCTTTGAGTAGGTTTCTATTTTGGAATAGCCTCTTCCTTTGGGGGTTAGTGACTCCATCGTGGTGAGATGAGAAGTTACATAATGTATCTCCACCTGAGTACAGATACCTTTTTATGCTGTTTAACAACCTTATATATTAAGGATTTTACTTCCAATGGGTATTCGAAGTGCAGTTATTACCGAGTTGTGTTGACTGCTTACCAGCAAAGGCCAGACGCAGAGCGGAGCATAGCCCCTGACATGTCCCCCTTCTACACCTTGATTCATAACTCTCATCCACAAATATCTTGCATTTTACAATGAGTTCCCCAAACATCCCATAAGGTAAATGAATATTTATTATCTCCATTTTACAGACACATAAAGTTAGACTAATTAAATATGTTCTTCAAGGGCAGATAGTGAGTTGATTAGAAAATCGAGGTTGGCGTCAATCTGTCTGGATCCCTGCTTCTAAAAAGAGTGGATGGTGTCTTAAACTGGTTTCACGATACATAGTTGGTAATGTTTACGTGTCCACAATATATTCTCCATTAGTTTTTGGACATAGCCCAGGAGAATGCACAGTAAATTGATATTCACCCTTAGATATGCATGCAGTTTGTGTCTATTGGCTTCTGTAGGAGATACAAAAAAGAAGTTAAAGAAAGAATTTAGCCCACAGTAATTATATCTTCCTGTAGAGATTCTGGTAATTATGTTGGAGATATTCTCACTATATAATTTAAAGGTTTTTATTTTGTAATGTAGCTCTAATTTAGCATATAGAAGTAAGCAGCTAATTAAACTGAGATTACTTTCTACTCACAGCCAACATTTAGAACATAATCAGAGTTATTATTACAAAATTGTTTAAAGTTATATTACTATTTATGAATATAAACTCAAATCAAAATGCATAGCATAAGAACATAATTATGAAAGGCTGTATTATTTCAGCATGTTGCCATTCAAAGAACCAAATTAAAACTATATATTTTCCATTTCACCAAGCAGTAGGTTTTTAGACCCATAAAAGATACTTAGTTGGTTTGTAACCTCATATCTGGCTCTTAAACAAGATGGTATATTTTTGGGTTCTCCTTTTATTTATTTATTTATTTATTTTTGAGAGATGTTTTTGCTGTAGGGCACATCTACTCACTGGAGAGACCGAGAGACAGAAGGCAAGAAATGACCCTCCCCCCTCCGGGGGGGATGGCCACACCATAATCCCTTCTCTTCTATTCTCGTCTCAGGATTTTGGGCATGCACACACATGTGCCTGGCATGAGCTTCAAGATACCAGGTACAGGACTTGAACAATAGTTGGCCATGTGAGAGTCCAGCGCCTTCATCATTCCACCACCTGCTGGCCCCCAGTGTGAAATTTTGGTGGTGAGAACTTTGGTAAATCATTAGGAGAAACTCACTGGTAGAATTATTGAAGTTTTAGTCCAAATGATGAAAGTCATTCTCCCTTTGCTGTTCAATTAGAATCCAAAATACTCACTCTACTGGTTATATTGATTCATTCTGGCTTTATTGTTCTCTCCAGGACAGTGTCCACTGGTACTGACAAATAGATGGAACGTCTTCAGAAGTAAAATATAAATTAAAGTATAATCTACTCCCCTGTAAGTGGAGCAGTTACCCTAGGAAGTTAATTTTTTTTTTTTTTTTTGGAGAGATTTTCACTGTAGGGCGCGTGTGCTTGCCAGACAGACAGAGAGAGACATAGAGATAGAAAGCGAGAAATCACCCCCCAGGGGGGATGGTCACGCCACAATCCCTTCTCCTCCATTATCCTCTCGGGATCTTGGGCACGCACGCACACGCGCCCGGTGTGAGTTTTAAGCCACCGGATCTGGGACACGAACCGCGGTCGACTACGTGGGAGTCCAGCGACATAGCCATTACGCTACCTGCTGGTTCCCAGGAAGTTAATATTTTAATTGTATATCTTTACATGTTGTTAAGACTTGCTGAAATGGTCTCACCTGATTCTCTATAGAAGGATTTAAACTGCTAGATTTTTCTACAACTCTCTTACCACCTATTAGAGTTACTATATAATTTATCTTTACTAAACTGGAAACTCTGGTCAATTCCTAGCATTGATTAGTTTACTGAAAATGATGAACTATGTAAATCATTTTCTTTGGGCTTGTCAATCAAATCATTATTTAGGGCTGGTTTTAGAAATAAGCGAATTGTGGCACTATGGCAGAGTAGGGTGCTGCCATGTAACACTCAAAATACATGGAAGGCCTGGGGTCAGATCCTAGGCTAACCTGAACACTCTGAATACAGCCATCCATGCCTGTGATCCTGGCTTGTTGGAAGGCTGGGGGAGGATCATTGCATGGCAACACCCTGTCAAAGGTATCTCTCTTTTGTCCTTTGAAAGAAATAAAGGTTTTTGTTTGTTTGGTTTGGTTTGTATTTTCTTAAACCAAGTGAATTGCGGTGTGAAAGTTTCTGAAAAAGACAAGACAAATGTTGAAATAACATAGAATTTCTACTCTTTTTTTGGCAATGACATACCCATGTATTTATTTCTTGTTAAGTATATCCCACTGATTTGCAACAAAGAAAGCATGTGAGAATCAGCAGGCAGAATGACGGTTAAGATGCTGGACTCTCACATGGCGAACTGCAGTTGGAGTCCCAAACCCAGTGACTTGAAAATCACACCAGGTGTGTGTGCACACATGCCCAAAATCTTGAGAGGAGATTGGAGGAGAAGAGAGTGTAGTGTGGCCTTCCCCCATGGGGGTGATTTCTCACTTCCCCTCTGTCTGTCTCTCTTTGGCAAGTGTGTGCACACTACAGCAAAAATAGAAACAAATGAAAGAAAGAAAAATATGTGTAATGAAGTGAATAAAGCAGAAGTAGAAAATGAGTTCTTTGGAAGGATTTGAGCTTAGTGAATATGACTGCAAATCTTTTATGACTTTTAGCTTCATGCAATTTATCACAGACACATGTGTATACATGCACAATAACACACTCACAAATGTATGTGGGGAATGCACACCTGAATATTTGCATAATTCTAACTATCCAAATGAGGAAAGTATTGCCTTTTTTTTTTTTTTTTAGTTGTTCCAACTTTATTGAAAACTGTTACAGAATAAGCAATTCAAATAAGAGCCACTGTCTGTGGCCTTAAGGTCTATACAAATCTGAGTCACACATTTTACTACAAGAGGATATAAAATAAATTAGTTCAAACTACCCTGTAAAAATAAATGTAAAAAGTGAACAGTGTATCCTCATTAAATATTTGCAAATGAGTTTCTCCTAAGCATTTGTAACTACTTATCTCAGCAGTTTTCCTGATTGCTAAACTGCCAGGGATATTTCTTCCTTGGAGACTTTATAAAAGATATGTTGATAGAAAATAAGCTATAGCATTATAATGAACACAGAAGTTATTTTTCATGTGACTGTTTCTTAGAGTGATACCTGTTGAAAGCAGAGAGCACAATATTAAAGTCCATCTCTGAAGAGGCATTTCTGCTCAAATAGTCTTAGTATCAACTGAAAAAAAGTGGAATATGCTCCTGTGATTTCTCAAATTAAGACTTACTCAGAATGAGCATTTATTTTAATTTTCTACTGAAATACTTTATTTCCAGAATTACTCTTTTTCTTGGTGCATATTGAAAATAAATGTTATAAAGTTTAAGTAATTGTATTGAATTAAACACATCCAACTACCTGTGTTTTTTGAAGGTCAAAATTATTACTGGAGGTAATATGTAAAAGAGTAAACATCTCTTAAAAATGGAATAGGAATATGAGGTAATCTAGGTAGGAGTTTTAATAATTCCATGTAAGTGAACAGTGGTGTGGTGGGCTCTCGTTTAGGTGACTGACTTCTTGTTGAAATTATTGAACATTCAAAATGGTAGGGGCCAGCAGGCAGTGTGTGGTGGTGGAGGCTGAGGCAATTGGATGGCACTTGGCCAGCTACACAGTTTAAGTCCTGAAACTGGAGGCTTGAGAAATATGCCGGCACGTGTGTGTACATGCCCAAAATCCTGAAAAGAGAGAGAGAGATGAGGGGAGGTACTGCTGTCGGCCATTCCCCCAGGGGGTGCTTTCTTACTTTCTCTCTCTGCCTCTCTTCCCCGCCCCCCTTCCTCTCTGGCAAGTGCATGCACCCTATAGCAAATAAAAAATATATAAATATTGTAGTAGTTAGTGGGTATATCAAGGTGAATAAAAGGCAATCTGTGACTTAAAAGAATTACCATTCTATTCACGAAGACAGACACCTCTCCAAATAACTATAATAGAGAGTCATAAATCCCGTAACAGACACATACGCATTGTTATGGGAACGAGATCTCACAGAGGGGATGATGTGGAATTGAACAAGGACCTAAAATACTTGATTTTACAGTTTTTCCAGTTTAAATATAGAATAAGCAGCCAAAGTTCAGTTCCTGTTCCTTGTTGCCGTGTGGTAACACAGAGCAGACTTCTCAATTCCCTGAGAGATGTTTTTATCACTATTATTGATTTTGAAGATGTTTATACAGCGACCTGTTCTTCCTGGTTTTCCTGTTCCTTCTGGGTTTCTGTGGCAATACAAACCATGACAAAAGAATAATAAGTGAATAATGCTTTCCTGGAATACCGTTTTCTCTACTTCTATTCTCTTTCCATGGACCGCAGCTACTTATGCCTTTCTGGATCAAATACCATCCACACTGCCCTAGGTGTTGGTCACAGGTGTAATTATAAAGAAGACACAGTTAGAACAGCAGCTTGGGAGTTGGAGTAGAGTCACTGTCTATACTTGTGTGCTACCAGCACCCTAGGGATCCTAGCGTCATGCAGTTGCAAGAAACTCAGGGGTTGGCTGTGGTCCCCGCATGATGGAACAGTCCCCAAAGTAACATACCAGAAAACCAAGCACTGGCCCTTTTACTTTTGACCTAAAACAAGCCTCCGAATTCTTAATCTGCCTTTGTTTTTTTCTATTGATTCTATTTCAAATAAGCCTTCCTTGTGAAATGTTTGTGTTTGACATTACTGAACTCCCTCATGGCGGATGCTAGTGAGAGCCCTGTTGATACCGGAAACGAGATTACCGGCCTTGCTGAATGGTGCTTTGAGTAATAAATGTCTTGAACCATTGCAGTTTTTTTTGTTTTGTTTTGTTTTTGTTTTTGTTTTTGTTTTTTAAATTATGGTACTAAGGTGAAGGTCCTGGGATCAATAATTTTTTGATCAGTTAGTTTTTGTATTTACAGTACTATACTCTTAAGACAGAAAATTCATCTCAGAAATAGCATCATTTTCACCGATGACAATGGTTCAGTGTAGGGGTGATTTAGTGTAGCATAGCGCCGTGAATTTTTCCCCGCAGCTTCAGCGTGGCAGGTTTCGTGCTCACCTGGGATACAGGAGCCTAGTAACTGATTTCCGGATTGCTCACAAAGGGAATTAGTCCATATGTTGTTGAACGGCTGACTCAGGTGGGGAAGGAAGGTTTGGTACCTCCTGTTTTGCCATCTTGCTGATGTTGCACCTAGGATCATTTTAAGGGAAGATAATCCTGCAGGAGAAAGAAGTCATTATCCTTAGTTAAATGCTTCCTTATTGAGAGATAAATAGAGCTTGCCCCAGAGAGTTTAAGTATGTTGCCCAAAGTTACATAAACTACAATAACCTGGGGAGAAAATGGAATCATAGTAACAGAATTAGAAACAAGTGGCATAAAATATCTGTCTGATTCTAACTAACTCTCACTTCACTCCAGAACCAATTAAAGTCACCCACAGGATTTTCTAGGAAACTCGGAATTTATCCCACATGAGTTTACCACGTCCTCTCAGTGGTTCTGTGGGAGCCCTCGCTCACTCGCTCGCTCGCTCGCTTGCTTCTTCCCGCATCCTGTGACGGTTCTGTGAGTAAGTTTGTGACTCCAAGTCTGTGCTTCCAGTTTGAAAAAGCTAAAACAAATATATAACAAGAGTTCATCATGCTAAATCTTTAATGAATGTGGGAGCCAGGATGCCACTTACTAGTTATGGAAATAAGATTCCACAGAAAAACTCACTGGCAGTCTGAATTTTTTCTCAAGACGTTTTCCCCTCTTTTATCTGATGAATATAGGGGATGGATTGAGTATCAACTGTTCAGTATTGCTGAGCTATTTAAAGACTCAAAAATTTATATACCCATACGCACGTATTTACACACAAATACATACACAGACAGAGTTTTTTGCAAGCGGGTCTGGCCTGTGGAGCATTGTCTTTTACAGCTGTTTCACTGCCTGGCCATTCATAACTTTAAAATGTAATGATATCTTTATTTAAGTTCTGAGGATTAATTTTTCTCAGGTTCATTTTAGTATAGTTGATTTATTATGCCCAAATTGCTTATGTTTAAAAGAATAAAATATTTAAATCTCTAAAAACATGTACTTATTAAAGGGCCTACGGAAATATTAATAGGTAATTGCTACATAAGAGATTGCTTTACTGATGCAAAATATTATAATCTTCATGCTTTAGACCAAGTGTGCTAAAAGCCATCAGTAATAACTAGAGAATAAACTGCAATTTCAGTGTCTGAAAAAGGTTTATGTTTGTTTTAAATATGTTCATGCATGTTTTGTTTTCTGTGCTGTTAAAATAGTTGGATTTCACATTTTAAAATATTAGCCTTAGGGTGTGTGTATATACCAGAGAAAGACGCAGAGGCAGACAGAAGGAGAGAGGGAAAAGGAGAAAACACCTCCCCCAGTCGGGCACAGTTATGTTGTAATCCCTTCACCTCCATTTCCCCATCCTGTCAGGATTTGAGGCACACATATACATGCACCCAGCATGTTTTTCAAACCACTGGGGCCAGGACTCAAACCATGTATTAGGCCATGTGGAATCTGGATCCCTTAAGCACCAGGCCACAGGGCCAGCCCCGAATTCCACATTTGTAGGAACCTTAGAGCTATTCAAACATAAAATGTTAAGGATTAAATTTAATAGCATTTTCATAAATATGAAACAATTGCATCTGTTTTGTTAAGATTTTATTTAAAATGGCTTATGTTTGTTTTGCTAAAAATGTTTATTATTGAACTAATTTCTCACCTGAGTCAAGGGTCCTCTGTCTACATTCATGTAATTTCCACAAGTTTTTGGCTTTAACCAGTAGGAAATGTCCAAAAAATAATAATGACCAGTGTAGTTCTAATGTCCATTTTCATTTGAGATACCTGGATGATGTGAAATAGCTCTTGATTTTATAAACATATATTTCTATTTTTTTCAAAAGTGATATTAATAAAATATATCTCAGTGAAATTATTTACAAGATATTTTATACTTTATGTTGTATTGAAAGACTCCTGAAATTTATCTTTACTGTATTAGAAGAATAAATGCAATCATATATAATTATTTTAAGTGACCTAAGTAAGCAACAGAATGATCATTCTTGCATATTTTAAAAAACAAGACACTAATTTTAAATAATCATTAATATTATCATCTTTATTATTATCATTTTTCCTATGACCTCTACCACAATTATTACTATGAGAATAGTTTTTGCATATTCTAAGCCGTAGAACAAATATAATCAATTTCTTCCTACTCCAATAGTCAGTTATCTACCATCCTTAATAACATTTATGAGGTTGACATTCATATACACATAGGTATATAAAATTTTAAAATAAAGGAACATTTCGAATTATTTATTTTAGCTTATTATTGTTTTCTATTTGACCAAAAATGAAAAGGGAAAATGAGACAGCAAACCACCAGGTTCTGAACTAGAACTGCGGTTGGCAGTGTGAGAGTCTAGTGCTTTAACTACCATGCCACCTGCTGACCTCATAAATAGAAAGTTTTACGTTGAGGAAACGTATTGTTCTAGATGCTGCACATGCAGACGACAATGGTGGGCCTGTAACAGAAAGAATTGCCTGCTTCGTGACTATCGGGGAAGATTTGGTTTTTAGAAAGATTTGTAGTTGTTGTTGCTCTTTGCTTTGATTTAGTTAGTTAAATGATTATTTTTTAAGACTTTGTGCGAGTTAGCCATTTTATATATTAAGGGTAATGTGGGCATAAGGAGGGAGAGTTTGAACATGGGGGAAGAAACATGAATAAAAAGAGATACTGTAGGAGATAGGAGGGAATAAAACTCAGAGCAGAGGGATTGGCCATCATCTGAAATCCCTTTCTCCCAGTATTGAGAAAAAATGAGTGAAATGAGAAGCTAATTGGGGGAGGGTAGGGTCAGCTATAGAGAGGACAAAAATTGATGTTTATACCTAAAAGCCTTTGTTTCCTTAATGAGCAGAGGTAAAATCAGTCTGAGACCCCTCTCAACCCTTTTCCCCTTCTGATGAGAGGAAAGGAGAAAATGAATATATTTTAAAGCAACTGCCATGGGGAACCATGGGAAGGAGATGGAACATGGCTACGCCACAGGGTTGGAAACGTCACTAAAGACGTTGTGCATTAGACCTCAACCTTCCAGTAACACTGCTTTTAATTGTAGGTTGAATTTGAGTAGGAAGAGTATCCTCCCCTGCCATATGACTATGTCAGCATTTATAGAGTTGAGTTTGCTCACCCACAGATTCTATTTCCACATTGTTGAGAAGAGAAAAATATATTAAATAAGGGAGGCCCAGGAAAGTTATTAAAGTACATTTTTGGAGTATCAGTGAAACTGCATCAACCTGGAATTTGTCTGAGTGAAGTTTGTCACATATTTTGGAATTTGTTAAGACCTAAGCCTGGCACCATTTTTTTCTTTCTTTTTTTAAATTGTGGTCAGAGACAAAGTCATGCAGCCACGAAGAGGAGGTTTACATGGTTTCCTAAGAGTCCAGGTTGCTTGCCCAGCCTTGTGGCATAGTCATAGTCTACCGGACTGCAGGACTGGATGCCACATGGCTGATGGATGTTGAAATGCCCTGCCTGGTCAGCCTGAAATGGGTCAGATGCATGTGGGTGTGTGTCCAAGATCCTGATAGGCTAGATGAGGGGGATTGTGGTATGACCAGATCGTCAACAGGCTGCTTCTCTCTCTTTCATGCATGCGTACACACTCTGTACCATGAATTTTAACAGGCTGAGAAGTTGCTAATGTGTTATAGAAACATTTTGAAGAACCCATTTTATGGTTATGTAACTCTGAATTTAGGTGGTAAGGAATATTTCTATTTAGAAAGCTTTCAGTACATAAAACATATAGAACTATCAAATAACTCTTTGCTTTTCCTGTGGACAGTCTTATTTACAACCTTGGTTTTAGCTATGAATTAATACTTCTCATTTTTTTCATCTATTTCTTCAGCTCTGGCCCCCTACCATGAGCTTGGTTGTCTCACTCGCAACATATTCTAGACCAAACCTACGTCCCGGAATAGAAGTGTCTCTCTAGTATTTCTATGCTTAATAGATGGTACCATTCAATCCGGGAAGCCATTCCCTTCTCCCTTTCCCTGCTTCAAAACAGTTCCAGCCCAATTCAGTTCATCCCTGAATCAACAGGTTGCCATCCTCATTTGGACTACTGGGCTTCCTAAATACTTATTGATCTCCAATTTTGATGCCATTCTTTGGCCTCCTCAATAGACAGAGTTGTCTTACAAAAATAAATATTTGGTCATATTATTCCTTAGTTTAAAAACATTAATCTCTTTCCATTACTCTTAGGATAACATTTCTTTCCTTAATGTAGTTATCCAGCCCTTCCTAACCTGCATTTGCCCACTCACCCTTTGGCTTCATGTCTTATGACAGTTGTATTATATTAAACTGCTGATCTTTACTTGTAGTACCACACCAGCATCTTCAGCCTCTGAGTCTTTTCTCATGCTGCCGCCTCCACTCTGTGATGCATTTCGTCCTAGTCCTGTTTTCGCTGGGGCCAGCCCTTACTTATCCCAGTTACAAGTGTCATGTCCGTGAGAACTTCCCCTTGGTTTCTTTGACATTGTTGGATATCCTGCTCTGTGCTCTTCCAGCATCCTAGACTCCCCCTGTGGCTATGTTCATTTGATGTTATGTGATAATGAGTTGTTTAATTGCCTGCTTTCCCTCCTACACAGCTCTGAACAGATCATATCCACCTCCTAGTTGCCATCATTCAGTTCAACACCTGACACTGTCTTTCAATAAGTGGTCATTAAGTGAATGACTATAATGCTCCTATGAATCCCCAAATGATATAATAATGGACATTTTTATTTTTACTATTTTAAATTTCAGGTTATCTCGCAACAAGCAATTTAAGATACTTCCTGTTGATATTCATTCCCATTTTTACATGCTTTGCTAATATCTCCATAAATACATTTATAAATTGATTTATAGAGCCAATTCCGGACTTTATCTCTCATTTAAAATGTTCCACATTGGTCGTTTCCAATGTTTTAAACTAAAGTTTATAGGTTTCATGCAAAATTATCTGGAATGCATTTTAGTTCCTGTCTAATTTGTTTAATTACAAAAGACATAATCATCTCTTACATTCTACAAACAGAAATGATTTTAGCTTACTATATGACAGAATTCTTCATTAGGTTCCTTGGTGACTGTGAAGTTTGTTTAATAGCAAAAGTCTAGAAAGGCAACATTATTAGCTTTGTGCTGGTTTTTCAGTCTACACAATGATTTAAAGGACAAATAAGGCAAACCCCACGCCTCCAGTTATGTTTAATCATGCATGCACCCAGCTTTTCTTCTCCTTCATAAACAGATTTGCATCCTTAGCTTACTACCAGGGAGAGTAATCAATAATGATGAATAATAATGTATGTAGCCCACTCAGAAGAGGCATGTTACATGGACTTTAGAAGTGAATTACATGAAAATCCCTCCTGAAATGCCACAGGAGTCATTGATTAATGAGATCCTTAGAGCACAATACATGCCAGACTAGTTTCAGACAGCATAATGGTTTCGCCCATAAGTAAATACGTAAATCTTTGTCATCACACACTGCTATTATTTTACTCTTGCTCTCCAATTATAGACAAGTGTGTACAAATACAGTATATTCACCTAATAACCTTTAAGACACACACACACACATGTAGTTTCAAACTGATGAAACCTCTCCAAAATATAAATTGTCTCAAATTGTAGTTGAAGGGCAGCTCATCAGAGCTACCATTTATCAAGAGTAAAAATTAGGATGTACATACAGTCTCTTTGGTGAGAAAACAGGAATAAGAAAGCCAAGGTTAAAAATGATTAGAAAAGATTCACTTTGAAAATAAATGTTTACTTATGATAGAGTGTTCTCTGTATTTACAATTCAAATTTAAATTTTCATGTAGAGCTAGAACTAACATAATCTAAGTATCATGGATGTTGTTATTGAGCATATTCCTTGCAAAGTTCTGTGCACATTTCTTTTTTATATTTATTTATTTATTGTTATTTTTAATTTAACCAGAGACAGACAGAGAGAGAGGGAAAGGGAAAGTGAGAAAGCAAGCAAACAGGTGTGAGATTTGAACCATGGTTGACCATGTGAGAGACCAGTGCCTTAACCATCACACCACCTGCTGGCCCCATGTTCACATTTCTTGAATGATATGTGTTTCTTTGATAAATAAATATTAATGTTTATCAATAATTAATACCTTTCATAAACGTCATGCCATGCTTTAAAAGCACATATCTTGACAACTTCATAGTAAGTGTAAGAAAAGACTAGGAAATCTCTAATAACTAAAATTTGAGGGGACTTTAAAAAGATCATAGAGGGAACCAGCAGTTAGAGTAATGGCTATGTCGCTGGATTCCCACGTAGTCGACCGTGGTTCGCGTCCTGGACCCGGTGGCTTAAAACTCACGCCGGGCGCGTGTTCGTGCGAGCCCAAGATCCCAAGAGGAGAATGGAGCAGAAGGGATTGCAACGTGACCATCCCCCCTGGAGAGTGATTTCTCACTTTCTGTCTTTCTCTCTCTGTCTGTCTGGCGAGTGCACGCGCCCTATAGTGAAAATCTCTCAAAAAAAAAAAAATCATAGAAAAATAGAATTAAAATACAAGTTTATTTTGGTACAAAAAACACTTTTAAACCTACCCATAGTTTTTCATATACACATGTCTATGAACTTTTTGAAGATCTTCCTCTATCTTGGGTCTCAGATCCCTTTTATTCTCTAATTTGTCACTTTAAAAAAGTATATAAATTGTTTATGTCTTCCTTGTTTTTGTTTTGTCTTGTTTGGGGGGAAAAGCAAGTCCTAAGGACTTTGAACCTTATTTAATGATGATCTGGCCTGCGTTTTATCTAACATAAAGGATTAGACACGTGTGATGATAAGTAAATCAAACTGGTAGTTACCTATTTAAGAAAACAACATTCTTCTAAGTCAGTGTCTGAAAGAATTATTCTTATAGGTTACTGATTTTTTAAATTAGATCGCTATATAGATAAGAAGATGAATTGGCAAGGGTAGTTTTTATTTTCATAAGGCAAATAAAAAGTATTCCTGTCATATATTTAAGCAAGTCTCTAATTATGTCTTTTTCTTTTTCACCTTTCCTTTCGTCCTCAATGATGTTATTTTTTTTTAAGTTTGCCAGAAAGCACTTACATTTTCCTGAGAAAGACTAAAATAGAAGTAAGAAGAAGGAGAAAGCACGCCTTCCCCCATGAGGCATGATCATACCTCGATTCTCTTTCCTCCGCCTCTCCCTCCCATCACACACACACATGCCCAGCGTGTTCATTAAGCCATGGGACCACCTTTTAGCAGGTGGGGTCCAGCAGCTTTAACCACCAAGCAGCTGCTGGCCCATTCCTCGAAGTCTTATAAGTCAGTATTAGAATGAAAGCAAAATTATAACATGCAGCGTTGAACAGCTGCTTTCTATGAAATAGTACATGTGACAAAAAGCGAGAACTCTCACTACAGATTGTTTTTTATACAGCCAATATTGGACATGACAGGTTTTGAAAAAAATGCACATTGATTATAGGCACCACAAACTCTTTGAGCTCATCTTTAGACAGACAGTAACCTTGATTTAAAAGACAGTTTACTAATTTGCAATGACAAAATATGATTTTACAATCTAATTGGTTCTCATATTTTTGTGGAACATGAGTCAAAGCATAATTCTTTTCACCTTATTGTTCAGAAACACATTGTCTTTTGCCTTTTTCAGTACAAACACTTCATCATTTCCTCTTCATGAACTTAGGCTAATCCATTCCGTAATACAACATTTATGGAATGACTACCTCCCATGTCCTGGAAGCTAAAGACTCAGGGACAAATAATGTAGAATCAATCTCCTATTCCAGTTCCCACAGATTCAATCCTTAGACATCTCAACTCGCAGGAGAAATGGCGACATGCTCTAAGGCGAACTTAGACACTGAACTCTTTAATAATATTTAATATGAATAATTAACTTGGTTTTAGTTAATATGGGTATACGTGCATAACCATAGATAGAGACAGGAATACAATAGATAGAGGATGGTCTAATTTGAATGATTACACTTTTCTAAACCATGTAATGGTGCGTCTTCTACAACTCAATATATACTGGGTTATTTAATCCAGTCTTTCTTTAAGCATGACCCACATAGTGTTTGCTACTGATGTAAAAATCACAGTTTAGAAACCGAGAGCAAAGTGTTTATAAACGTTTACAAAATTTTGATAGAGTAATTTTATGTCCGTGGAAACTGATGGCAAAATATTAGATTTCCTTTTTTTGTGTTTTCATTTTGAATTTGATTTCTACAATGGATTTATATTGTGTTTTCCGAAACATTGGTCTATGACCGATGGCAAAGTTTAGTTTTAATGGTGAGAAGCACTGACTTATTTAAGTTGCAAATAACAATGTTAATGAGAATTTGAAGGAAGTTTTGCCTTTTATTAGTAGAGCTCACTTTATAAAATCTGTAAATACTAAAGTGATTTGTTCATTCATTGGTGTCAAAATTTACACAAGGAGTTTTCTCAATTTTTAAATATCGTGCAGTAGATTGAGATTATCAACCATAATCGACCCTAGAAAAAAGTAAATTAGAGATGAAAACTTCAGTACTTCTATGCAAAACAAAGCTAAATATATCCAGATTATGTTGGATATGGCTTGTATCTCACCTCCATTTTCATTTATGGGCATAATGCAAGCGTGTGGATATTTGTATATAGTATTTATTAATAAATCCCTTTTATCTAAAGCACCACACACTCATGTAAGAAAGTTCATGTTAAGAAAGCACAATTGAATTTTTATTTGTCATGCAATATTTTACAAAGGAGTCTGTCATACTCGATATAAATTCAGGAGTGAACACCAATTTGTAACTTGTAAGAAATGTTACTGTTCAGCCATTACAAGTTTATGAAATGTCTTTGCAGGAACATGTGTATTTTGAAGGCTCATAGACTTCATCTGTCAAATATTATACTTTTAAGAATATGTTTGTTTTTTAGAAGTTGTGTTTTCTGTGGTGCTTAACCTGACAGTTTAAAAAAAAGAGAGAGATAGGACTAGCCTTGTATTGCAGTGGCTAAGTTTTGTTCAGAGGAAGCCAGATCATACGTGGCGGACCAGTGTTTAAGTCCCAAGCCTGGCGGTTTAGACCCGTGTGTGCTCAGGATCTTGATGGGATGGAGAATTGAAGGAAAAAGGATTGGGGCATGATAGGTGAAGTTTCTCTTTCTCTCTTTTGTGTGCACACATGCACCTTCCAGCACAATTGAAGAAAGAAAAAAAAAGTAGAGTGATAATAGAATAACACTTGTAGGAATGGTATTCTAGCTCTCATCAATTCTTATGGAAACTTCAGTTCTTCAAAGTTAGATTTTCTTATTTCTGAGAGTCTCATCTACTCTTAGATACTTGTCAAATCTCCCACTTTCACTCCTTCCATCCTTTCCTCAATTTGTACCCTGGCACTGAGACATGACAGTCAATGCTGAGACTTCAGAGACCGAAAAGTCAGAAATTCCCAGAAGGTGTATTTCTTTCAGACACTGAAAAGTCAGGAATTCCTGGGAAAGTGTGTTTTTGGTCTCTCACTGCTGCCGCTATTCTTACTTTCACTGCGACAGATTCCCATAGACTGCCTTGTCAGGGCTGTGGGAAGTTACTTTGTGGTAAAGCTGAAACTTCCTGGGACCAGCAGTTAGCGTAATGGCTATGTCACTGGACTCCCATGTAGTCAACCGCAGTCTGAGTCCCAGACCTGGTGACTTAAACTCACGCCAGGTGCATGTGCATGTGTGCCCAAGATCCTGAGAGGAGAATGGAGGAGAAGGGATTGAGGCGGGGCCACACACACACCCCACCCCCAAGGAGGTGATTTCTCGCTTTCTGTCTCTCTCTGTCTTTCTGGAGAGTGCACATGCCCAGTAGCAAAAATCTCCAAAAAAAGCTGAAATTTCTCTCTGGCAGACTTACATACTAAGCCAGACATCAGGGCTGATTGGAGACATGATTACTGCTACAAAAATAGCCCGTTCTTTGAGCTAAAAGGGAGAATGTCACACTGTTGCAGTGGACCCCAGACTCTGGTTTTGGCTCTTGGTAACTGTGTTAAAATATTTCCAACAGGTTCAGTTTTACTTGGAGATTGTGTGCATGCACATGTGGGTGTGGTGTGTATGTGCACACATCTGGTTTTGATTTTATTTGCCTGTTTTTAATTAACAACTATCATTGTCCTAGGAACCCAGCATGGACTCTCTGAGGATCAGGTAAAACAATGAAAGAAAAATCTAAATAGCAATCATGTCAGGGTCCTTCTAGGGCAGTGGAAGACATCACATGTGTGTTGTGATTTTTCCAATGGTTCATTACCATCATGTGAATGGGCCCTGGAAGGCCAAACACATTCTGCATCTTAGGGTGTTCACCAATTAGGCACAAGATGGAATTATTACACAAGCAAGCAGTTCTTTTTCTTTTTTTTTTTTTAAATTTAACTTTATTTATTCATTTATTTATTTGTATTTTACCAGAGAGGGACAGAGTGAGACAGTGTGAGAGAGAGAGAGAGAGAGAGAGAGAGAGAGAGAGAAAGCAAGCTCCCAAGGCTGGGACTCAAACCGTAGGTGGCTATGTGGGAGTCTGGTGCCTTAACTACCACACCACCTGCTGGCCCCACAGCAAGCATTTCTTTGAACATCATTTGTTAAATGGATGGACATGATGCCCAAACTTGCTTTGTACTTTGTACTACATCTAAAATGATGGATTATCATAATTTTTTTCATTTCTCCTTTTTGCCCTCTTCTGTTTCCCTGTAGTCTTCCTTCTGCGTCATCAGTTGTTCAGATGTTCTATTATGATTTCTCCTCACTGACAAATGATAAAGTAATATGAAGTATTTCGCCTTACTGAATTAAAGTGTTAAAGGAGCTAGAATAGAAAATCATGTTTCAAGTCATTTTGTAAAATGATCTTTACTGTTTTTCTAAGTGTCAATGAGTTTTAAACAATTTCTGAGACTATATTTTCTTGCTGTCCTGGTGAATTTGTGGTCTTGCAACTCATCATTATACTAGACTACTTTGAAGTATGTGATTAGAAATGCATTTTGAAACCTGAGATGGTCCAAATTCATGAGGCCTTTTGTCTTTGAGGTCAGGAGATAAAAATCTTTGGTTTTGCACACACAGAACTGTAAGTTGAACTGATCTGATTATTCTTCATTTAAACTTCATTATGTACCATTTTAGCACTGATTCTGTAAGGACTCCCTAAGTTAATATCTTAGTGTAAAGTGTAAAAGACCATTACGCGAATTTAAAACAAACTTGTTTAAAGGAAGAAGCTGTGTTTTTGCACACCATTAGTTGAGAGGTATTAATAAAAGGTGTGGTTTATTAGGTAATAATGGGTAAAAACTGGAGGCATGCTCTCCAGGGTTGGCATGGAACCTATGGATAAATTACGGCTTTAAGTTTAATTTAAAAATTTATATTGCTTTCTTCAAAAATAAAATTATGAATCCGGAAAGGTTATTTTCTGTTCATGTTATTGCTAAAGAGCAGTGTTTAACCCTGTTAGTAACCTCCCACTTAAAGCCATAGGACCAGTGAGGGCTGCCAGATAACACAGACAATACCCCAAATTAACGTTGAATGCTAGATAAACATTTTGGTTTAATATGGTTCACATATTGCATACTTATACTAAAAATAGATCATTATTTATCTAACATTCCAAGTTAATTCAGTGTCCTCTACTTTAGCATACTAAATTTATAACCCTAAACTAGGAACCAGAGGAAAAAAATCTCAGAAATAATGACTAAGGAATCTAGTTAATTACCTTACTTAATTCTTGACTTTCTTCAGTTAGAAAATAGAAATTATTTCCATGATTACATAATAGGTCATGCATATATGGGAAAAAAAAAAACACATTTGAATGTTTTCTGCAGTTATTAGTATATCAGAAAAGAACAATCTTTACTCAACAATCTATTTGAAAAGATTCTTTTTGTAGCTAAACCAGTGAAGTGAAATGTCTTAGGAGTGCTGTATATATACATTGTATTTATTGTCCTTTTTTTTTATTCCCCTGGAAAGAAAATACTGGTATGTTTGTATAATGCAAAGAGAAGTAAAGATATAAATACTGAAAACAAAAGGTCCATTAGTAAAAATGTAGCATTATAAGCAAAATATAATATGATACTTGCAGAACTTAGTCTTTCAGTTTAAGATTACAATGTCTACCAAAGAAATATTAAATTCTAATTCTCATTATTAATTGAAAACAACCACCAGTGGACCAACACAGCTTAACCTAGCAAACATTTTAAGGAAATGTTTTGTCTCTCAGAAGTAGGGTATCATTATAGTTATTTATTTAAACCATGAACAATTTTCAAAGTGGAAATTAGTTTCGTGGGTCAGAATAAACCTGGACTTCCCAAAGCACAAGCTGTTTTCATAGAATTATATTGATTTTTTTCTTTTATTGGTAAAATATACCATATTAATTTTGTTTTAGTGTTCTGTTTCTTCTTAAGGCCCCCTTTTACCCACAAGGTGGGCTAAGCTTGGGTAGTAATGTTATAATATTCATAACTCTCACTCATTCCCAGTGGTAACAACTTTTACAGTGGCCACTGCTGGGGGGTTAGGGTGCACATTTAATTTCCCAGGGGTATATGGCCCTGTGGTTTTGTGGTTGGCTTAGTGTGAGCCAGATCCTGTTGTATTCAGGATTCAGACCCTGTGTTGAGTCCCGGCAAGCGTGGTTAAGAGTGGTTAACACAACTGCATTGTCGGAGGTAGCTTGAGTGTCTTCTGTTCTTTGTATATCTGTTACAATGTAATTCTGGTGAACATATTCTAATCATTGTAGTTCTTTTAGTTTTAGCTAAAACATAGAGGAGAAAGAGGGTGGGAATGGGAAACTAATCTAGATAAAAAAAAAAAATCAGTTGCAGTACATTGTTGCTTTATGGGAAAACGCTATTATTGTAGTAACTAAGTACAACTTCCAACTTCCACATTTGTATATTTAAGCTTTATAAATAGATAGGTACTTATATGGATATAAGTAAATATATGTAGTCATATGCTTATATGTAGATATACAGTGTACATCTACAACAATAACATTCTCTTTTTAAAGTTAAATATTTGGAATGCTTACCAGCCTGGGGTACTTTTCTTCTCCATTCATCAAAAATAAAATATACTGCCATTATGTATCAGAGTCCTAAACTGGCTAGAGTATGGAGCTGATAAAATAGAATTATTAAGTAAGATGCACAACTGTTACCTTTGAATTGATCAAGTTTAAAGGGGAAAATATTGCTGGATTAGAACACTTTTCTACTGGACCAAAATAACTCAGATATATCGCATTGCCATTAGATCAGTCGTTATTTGCTAACAAAAAAGTAGTTTTGTAACCTAAACACATCAATATATAATATTTGCCAATCATGCCAATAAATAACAACATGAACAGGGAGACCATGACTCATGAGTATGAGCAATATGATCTTACTGAGTGATACAATGTTCCACTGATACACATATGTAATCTACTTGGTTTTTAAGTGCTTGGTAACAGTTCCTTGTTTAGTCATGTGTCCAGAAAAGAAAATTAATGCTTGGAGCCCTAAACCTGGTGAATATAATGAGCATGGTTCCCCATGGATCTGAAAAAATTAGATTGTCGGCCTGTGACAGATGCAGCCATAACCAGAGGGAATATTTTTGCATCCCTATTGCAATGGAGCAGAAACATCTTTTAGATGCTTTAATACATACTAATACTATATTTAAGACAAATATAAGATCCAGCAAAGAAAAAGACAAAGATCTAAGGGATGAATGAGGTTATTCAGTTCTAATTGCCCCACTAACAACACTCATAGTTGTATGTAATTCCCTAATTAATTTTAGTATATGATCTAGAATAAAATCTTATGCAAATGAACTAGAAGATATTCAAAACAAGGTCAGGCAAAAGAGTGCAGAGTGATCCCCTTCAAAGACCAAAGCAAATGAATCGCTGTGAATCTGCTAGTCATAGTTTTCCCATTTTTCTCATTAAACAGATTCACATTTATGCTCTCAAAGAATAATTATTACCATGGAATGGTATTTGAGCCATCTCAGTAACTGTAATGGAATATTTGTTATATAGGATTTTGAACATAAAAACATAAGAAAGTGCTAAAGATTCTTGTTAAAAAAAGTCATATGCCAAAGGTAAAATTATGATAGAAGAGGCTTACTTCAAAACAAGTGAGCACATTACATACTAAATGTTAGAGATGTTCCACCCGTATAGTTTGAGTAGCAAGGGGAAGGGGCTTTCCATTTGAAGAGTATTTTACCACATGCTTACTACATGCTAATGGCATACTCTAAGGCCCCTATAACAAGCATAGAGAGTATCCTTATTTTAAGAACAGGTGTGTAGCTTTAAGGGGTATACGTGACTTGTCCAAAGTCATAGAACTCATCGTCATAAAAATCAAAGTTAAAAAATCCCAACCTGCTCCTTAATAGTTGTACAATCTTAAGTAGGTCACTTAATCTCTGCAGATCTCAGTCTTCTATTGCATAAAATAAAAGTAATACTTCAATAGGGGTATTCTGATGATTAAATCAGTAAATAAATATAAAGCATTTAGAATTGTTTAAATGTTTTAAGTGTCTAGCTCTGCGTTTGTATTACCAAACCACAGGAAGACTGGAGTGCCGATTATATGCAAGCTTTTGTACCACTGAAATATTGTTTTATATTGATTTACTCATTGCCTTCACCAATGTTAACTATATTCCTGAGCCTGATATTTCTTATATAGTAACCTCATCAATTAAAAATAATGAACAGAAAAATCATAAATGGTATAACTACCCTTATTTTGCACAATCTTATTATTTCTATGTTTTAAATAGTAAAAAAGAGATATTAAGTCTGCTACACAACTTGTTAGAGAATACATAGAAAATTGCACAATTGGGAATTAAAGTCTATGAGTTAAAAAAATAAGACAGAAGGCTACAATATTCACAAATTAAGAAAAAATAAAAAATAAAAATTATAAATTAATTTAAATTAGTTGAGTTGTCAACACTGTCCAATTGGCAATGATGGAAAAGCTCTGTGCCTATTCCATCCAAGAAGTAAAAAACACATACGGGTACTACTGAGCACTGAAGGGCTGTGTTTAATATCTGATTGTGACTGTGGTCATGGTACCTACTGGCTGATGCTGCCACAGCATAAGCTGAGGGTTCAGTTTGATTTTCAGCACGTTCTCTTCTTTTTTATTTAATGTATTTATTTTACATGCATTCGCTGTATATGATTGCAACATACAAAATGAGTTTTTCCATCTGGAATACAGTGTATATTGGCTCAATTCTAAAAAAAAGGCAGGAGCAGTAGCTTAAAACTGTAGTCCCAGCTATTCCAGAGCACGAGGGAGGAAGACTGTGGCATAGCAAGAATCCATCTAAAATGAATGAATGAATAAACAAATGAATTTAAGCAACTACATGTATTTATTGGACAACAAAATTATAGACAGACAGCAAGGGAAATTTAATGACTGAGGGGCCTGGAGAGTGAGAGGGTCCTTGGTTTTGCATTTCTGTGGGAAGAAAGTGATCTTATGAAACTAAGAAGGAAAAGGGAATAAACAGTTTGGATAAATGAGAACCAAAGTAGGAGAATATTCAGATATGTCAAACTGATTGCCTTTCAGTTATTAGGTAAGTTAAAAAGCAGAAAATTTACATAAAAACTTTAACTTCTGGCTTCTCTGGGGAAAAAAAAAGGAATATATTGAGCAAATTAACCTCTCTGAGGCATGTTTTTGTTATCTGTAAATGCAAAAGTTGGATGAAAAGACACCATTCCATTCGGAAAGTCTACTTTATGATCACGCACTGTTCTGTTAGTCATATTTTTATTTTTATTGTATCTGTTCAGCAGCATCTACTAGTATAATATCTTTGAGGTCAGCCTTTCTGTCCTCAGAAAGTTCAGTTAGTTTCAGACTATTGACTAGCCAGCCAGCTCATAAATATATGCCTTTGTTTATAGGAAAATCAGAAGCAAAAGTGTATTTCTAAGAGAAAAGCGTGTTTCTTTTGCAAAGAGTAAAGTTATGGCTCTCTTTCTCTGTGGTCATTATTGTAATCTTTGCATATAGACGGTGTACAAAATAAGTTGAACTATTATAAATGTCACTGCATGGGTGAGCTCGACTTTGTCATAAAGTATAAATTTAATTTTGCACATAAATGTTTAGAACTCTCAATTCTACAAGCATATTAGGTTATCTTGGAGTAAATTCCTTCTCAGGCACAATGCCCTAGAATACTTTCTTTGTCCTACATAGATGAGTACTTTATTGTTGCATAGTATAATAGTTTATATACAGGGTCTTCCTCAGCACCAGGAGAAACATGTCTGACAATAAATATTTAGTTAACAAATGGATTTTATTTTCAAGGTGTTTATTTCCTCTGGTTACTGATTTATAGCAGAAGTTTGCAAATACTTATTCAATAAAAGCTTCCTGGCACTTAGGACAGTACCTTCAAAATGCCTAATAAATACCAAACTTCTCATATAAAAATGCCTAAAATTTCATTTTCCTTTCTTTGACTATTTTTTTTGTAAGGTTCTTAGGAAACTAGAAGCTTTCAATGTCTATTGAACCACTTCTTATCTTTTTGGATAATGTCAGCCCTAGTTTTTTTTTTTTTTTCTTTTTTTCTTTAGTACTTGTTTTTCTGAGAATTAAATATTTCACTAGAATCACATAAATTCTGTAATGATTGAAAACACCACAGATTGTTTATGTTATTATTTTTTGAAGGATTACATTACAACATGGATACATTTTGGTAATGCACAGCATCAAGTAAATGAAATGAATCATTAAAACGTACCAATCTAGGCTGTAAAAATTTATCTTTTGCTACAAATTCATTCTTCTGTCACATAAATCTTTTTTCCCTAAAATTATTTAATCTTGATAAATGTTGCATTGTGAGTAGCTCTGATTATTTCTGAACCATAAATATTTTAAAGGCTAATATTTTGTCATCTCAATCAGTTTTGACTTCGTATTCCTGCATTTATACACTATATTCTGGAACAGTATTTGTTAGTAAGCAATAGCCACAAAATGAAGAAAAACTAATGTGTACTACCTTCGCATAACTCCTTGTACTGTTTTGATGTTACACTTTCATTAATATCTAGCCTTTATTACTATTGTTTAGATGTTATAAATTTCTTCAAAGAACTTCACCCTAGAAATGAATGATCTTAACATGCATTTTCTTTCTTTCTTTCTTTTTTTTTGAGAGGTTTTTGCTATAGGGCGAGTGCGCTCACCAGACAGACAGAGACAGACATAGAGACAGAGATCACCCCCCAGGGGGGATGGTCACGCTGCAATCCCTTCTCCTCCATTCTCCTCTTGGGATCTTGGGCACGCACGCACACGCGCCAGGTGTGAGTTTTAAGCCACTGGGTCCGGGACGCGAACTGTGGCTCGACTATATGGGAGTCCAGTGACATAGCCATTACGCTAACTGCTGGTTCCCTTAACGTGCATTTTCAAGTAGTGATAGTTTTTTGAAGAGTCAGACAATACCAGAATAATGGCTACCCATCTACTTCTGTAATGCCAGAATTCAAAATTCAAGGAAAGTTGAGGCATCAGTTCGTACTCTCATTGACAGCATAGTGGAGACTAGGAAATCGATGTGACAACTATGAAAAGAAGAAAAGAAAATCCACTGTGGAGTTAGAAGGCAGCACAAACAACACACACTATTTCAGAGAAAGGAAAGCTTGTCATGATTTTGTAAAGCCAGAAGCATTTGAGGTCAAGTGGTATCTGTGTCTGACTTCAAATAACAAAGTAGGATTTTGATAGATCAGGAGGGGCACAGGGTCAGCTGGTGCTGTAGTGGTGAGCGTAGCTTGATCCCACATGGCCACCCGCATGGGTCAAGTCCTAGACCCAGTGACTTGAAAAACAACCTAGGCGTGTGTGTATGTCCAAAATCCCAGAAGGAGAATGGAAGAGGACAGACTGCAGTGTGGCCAACTCCCCCAGAGGGTGCTTTCTCACTTTCCTTCTCTCCTCACCCTGTCTGTCTTCAGTGAGTACATGCTTAGTATAGCAAATTTAAAATAAAAACAAAAAATAGAAGAAGAAAGAGTCACAGACAAGAAGGTAGCTTAGATGATTTAAATAATACTGGGTCATTAGGAAATTTATGACAACTTTGTGTGTGTGTGTGTGAGAGAGAGAGAGAGAGAGAGAGAGAGAGAGAGGGGAATGTTTGCTATAGGGTATGAGCTCTCCAGAGAGACAGAGACACAGAAAGTGAGAAATCGCCCCTGAGGGAGAATGGCCATGCTGCAGTCCCTTCTCCTCGGGATTTTTGACACACACATGCAGGCACCTGGCTTGAGTTTTAAGCCGCCAGGTCCTGGATTCAAACTGCTGTCGACTGGGAGTCCAGCGACCTAACCATTATCCTATCTGCTGGTCCCAGCATGAAGCATTTTTGCATAGAAAAACATGAAAAAATATGTCATGATTTCTCTAACAACCAAAAAAAAACTTGATTTTATTACAGGAAATAGGGAGAATCTAAATTTTTTAGTTTTTATTTTGTTTTGGCTTTTGCCACAGGGTACATGAACTCACCAGAGAAAGAGAGAGACAGAAAGAGGGAAAGTGAGAAATCACTCCCGGGAAGATGGTCATCTCACAATCCTTTCTCCCCCATTCTCTTCTTGGGATTTTGAGCAAACACACACGCACCCAGACTGATTTTCAAGCCACCAGGTCTGGGACTTGAACCACCATTGGCCATGTGGGACTCACACTTAACCTGCTAACCCGAATATTTTCAATTTACAGTGAACAGGATTTATAGTTTTTAATTGATATAAAGAGTTATAATTGATACAGAAATTAAGTATGCAGCAGAATTACCTGGAGGCATTTAAAAATAAAGATTATCTGACCTTACTCTCAGAGTTGCTGATTCGGGTACGTCTGTGGAGGGGCTTTTCTAAGTCCTTGGGTGATGCTGATGAAGGCAGGTCAGTCGGGACTGCAGTTGTTGAGATGCTGGTCTAAGTAAGATATTCGCCTGGGTAGTCCACTTCTGTCTCCCAGGTAAGGGAGTCAAACTATTGCACATTTTTTTTTTTTTTTGCATGTTAGCAGCTAACTCGTATATGAAAGCACTCTATGAAGGACAAAGCTAGAAGAACATGCATACAAATACACAAACTTAATCCTTAAATTAAGTAAATGATGGTAATTAAAGTAAGAAATACTGCAAACTTCAGTGCTATCCTACAGCCAGGGTCCTGGAAGGAAACAATGCACACAGAGGGCTGAGGAAAAGACCTTCAGATGAAGAGGCAGTTACAGGAATATGGACAGAGCTGAGGCCGCTGGCAGGCAGTGCCACCCCTAGATGACAAGGAGTCATGGGACCGGTAGTACCAGTGCGCATGTGCACCTGAAGTTGGAATTTCTCTAAAGGGACCCAGCTGCTGTCAGAAAAGTGCTGAACAGAGAAGGAGGGGGGAAAGAAACACCCCAACCTCTCCCCTTGATGCCATCTCCTGGCGGTGCCTCCTTTTGGCTGAGATCAACCTGCAGCCAGTGTGTGAGGGTGTACCTGGGTGAGGCTGCTGACATGGGCACTGTCGGGCGGCACAGGAACTCTCAGAAAGGTGACGAGTCCAAGGGAGGGGCCCGATTCTGCCTCACCTCTCATTCTTTTTAAACCATGCTCCCGATGGTTTGCTAGTCAAGCTACCATGTGTCATTTCTGTTCCGTCCTTCGAATTTGGAGAGCAGGGTGAGCCTGGAGCTGCAGAGAGAGGAGATGAGCAGTCTAATTGCTTACTTACTAGGAGCTCCGAAGTGTTTCCAGTCTCTTATCAGTTAGGCAAATGTTCAATGTCCCTGCTACAGCAGAAGTTTCAGCAGAATCACTCATAACTCAAAACTGCTGCTAAAAGCAGTTACTGATGAGCCACTGTCTGGCCTGAACAAGTAATTACTGATAGAAGATGCAATAATAAATATTTGTTCTTTGCTCTGAATGTAAGGAGACCAATGATGGTACAACTTAAGGTGCATGGGGACGATTTACTCTTTCTTTCCACGTTGACTTCTAAAAAGCCCTGAGGCTGGTGTATAAATACCAAGAAGGTAATAAGAGTTTAGTTGTCCCACAATCAAAGAACTCTTTCGTATTGGTTTTAAATACTTAAAGGCAGTTCTGTGTGGTAACTACCAGCATTGTTTTACAGTTCTCAGTCACAAACATGAGATTGCATTGACTATTTCGATCATTTTGGGATCTCTTCCTGTACTCTCTTTAGAATTTGTGAAGCAAGAGCAGAGGCAGAATTCATTGCCTGGTAGTAGCAATAAGGCTGTCGGGGAACAGCAGTTGGCGTAATGGCTATGTTGCAGGACTCCCATGTAGTCGACTGTGGTTCAAATCCCAGACCTGGTGGTTTAAATTCATGCTGGGTGTGTGTGCGTGTGTGCCCAAGATCCCAAGAGGAGAATGGAGGAAAAGGGATTACAATGTGGCCATCCCTCCTGGGGGGTGATTTCTCACTTTCTGTCTCTCTGTCTCTCTGTTTTTCTGGTGAGCACATGCACCTCATAGCAAAAACCTCTCCAAAAAAAACCCCCCCCAAAAAAAAAAAACAAAAAACTGTGTTTGACATTTAACATGATAGTAGAATCCCAATTATCTTCTTCACCCAAGTCCTAAAATTTTTTAAAATGCACCATCATTATCAGTCCAAGTAAGTAAATTGTTTTTCAGTTAAAATGCCAAATCTTAAACTGACTCTGCGTTTTTGCTTATGCAACTTATTTTGCTGAACTTTTTCTTTCTTTCTTTTTCTTTTTGTAGTTTTTTTTTAATAGTGTTTTGTTTGTTTGTTTGTTTGTTTTCTGAGAGAAAGAGAAAGACAGACAAATGCTCACAACAGGATGCCCATGCCACAATCCATCCCCAGTCTCAGTGAGCTCAGGTCACTGACATGCACAAATGCAGCTCCCATCCCACACTCCTATGTTCAGGGAAGTTCCAGGAAGCAAACACAGGACCCTTCCCAGATAAGTCCAGTTGTGTTACTGATGAGCCACTGCCTGGCCTGAACAAGTATTACTGATAGAAGAAGCAATAATCAGTATTTGTAAATATGTTATAGGTTACACCTGTGGTTCTAACATAAGCCAGCTGCTATTAAATAACTGCTTAAACTTGGCAAGAAATGATAAAATCCATACTATTCGTTTATCACATTAAGATCCTCTATCATTCAGTCTTAATCTACATGTTTTTATACATTTAATCACTATATATCATTACAGCTTGCAAAAATGAATTTTCCCAGCATGAATACACTGTGTATTTTCTAATTCTGTGTCTGCTTATTAAAGTAGGTAAAGTTTTATCTTAATTATTAGTCTTTTCATGAGCCTTTCCTTGATTCTTCCAACATAAAGCTTGGAATACCCAAAACCTAATGTGTTACTTTTAAATCACTTTACCTTACTGCATATTTTATTTTAAATAACTAATAATTCATGTCCTCAATATGAAGCACTTTCGATCATGTATTGCTGTGTATCATAGAGGACCATTTCTATGGACCTTAGCAACAGAATACCTGAATAGCTGTTTGGGTTTTTGTAAATTGCTTAATATACAGTGGTTTTTATTGCTCTGGTCTTATCTATAAAATGAGTACTATCTAACTTACCTCGAGGTATTTGGTGAGGTTCAAATGTATAAAGGATGAGGAAAATAAGAAAATTGAAAAGCAGGCTATAAATGCTAATTAAAATTCATGATTATTATTATTATTTTTTTTAACATTTTGCCATAGGGCGTGTGTGCTCAGTAGAGAGAGAGAGGAAAAGTGAGAAAACACCACCCTCAGGGAGAATAACCACACCACAATTCCTTCCTCGTCATTCTCCTTTTGGGATTTTGGGCAGCTGCACACACATACCCAGTACAATTCCCTAGCTGCCTAATTCGGGACTTGAATCTCAGTCAGCCATGTGAGAATCCAGCACCTTCATCACCATACCACCTGCTGACCCTCATTTAGTGTTTTTCACGTAATGAGAAATCAAAAAGTTTGTATTGTATGGAGCTAAATTGGAAGTTTCCAGGACTTTATACTGAGTCTAAAAATTCTCAGTTCTTTTGAGTGCTTAA
Source organism: Tupaia belangeri chinensis (assembly GCF_000334495.1). Lineage (NCBI taxonomy): Eukaryota > Metazoa > Chordata > Mammalia > Scandentia > Tupaiidae > Tupaia > Tupaia belangeri. The sequence goes on along the minus strand of NW_006159556.1, from coordinate 761,737 downwards.
AGAGGAGCATGGAAGTGGAGGTTGGGGGAAGAGATCTCTTGAGATTTTCTTTCTCATTACAAAGCCAGAGCTAACCACACATGCATGCATGTGCATGAACATATTGTATGCATGTGAGGCGTGCTCCTCAGATTTTTAAATGTTTTGTAAAATTAAGTGCATAAGAAATATCGAGGCATCTAACAGAAGAGTAAGACTAGACAATGAGGCACTGAGGTCAAAGGTAAAATCAGGAATAGAAGATGAGATAAAATGAAGACTCCTATTAATGAGCTGCCAATGTGCCACGACAGCCTCATCACTTGCAGTAGTTAAGTCACAAGACTAGTACTGAACCTTTTAGAACCTGACACTGTTTCATTTTAGCTATAGAAATTCACAAAATATTATGAGGATCTCACATAAGAAAGAAAAAAATAATAGCGAGTTGGTTGCAAGAAACACAAATATTTCGGAGACCAGCAGTTAGCATAATGGTTACGTCGCTGGACTCCCACGTAGTCCACCGCGGTTCAAGTCCCGGACCCAGTGGCTTAAACTCACGCTGGGCATGTGTGCGTGCATGCCCAAGATCCCAAGAGGAGAATGGAGGAGAAGGGATTGTGGCATGGCCATCCCCCCTAGGGGGTGATTTCTCACTTTCTATCTCTCTGTCTCTCTCTCTATCTGTCTGGCGAAAACGCACATGCCCTATAGCAAAAATTTCTCAAAAAAAAAAGAAAGAAAAAGAAACACATATATTTCTAGAACAGAATCCAGAGGGAACAAAATCACCTTTCAGCCTCTTTCCGAAGATGATGTGTCTGCTGCAGTGAATGGTGGCCTTTTTACAGGGAATGTGTGTCGCAGCTGGATGTTCCTGCCGAGAAAGTGTAGGGCACCATGCCAAAGCACAGCTCTGCAAGGCCAGGCCTCGGGGGCCAACACCACTGAAGTATGTGACTCTTCAAGAGTGACTTAATCACAAGACAATTTGAAATATCTGAGGAAAAAAAAAGGGGGAACTGTATGTTTTTCAGAAAATCCATCATTAATTGTGTTGCTCTAAACCGAGCTTTTTTTTTTTTTTTAATTTTGCCACAGAGTGCACACCCAAGATGCAGAGACAGAGAGACAGGGAGGGAGAGGGAAAGCAAGAAATTACCCCCCATGTGGCATGGCCATTGCCAATCCCTTCCCCTCTATTTCTTTCTTGGGATCTTGGGCACACAGGTGCACACAGACAGTCCGTTTCTCAAGCCACCATGTCCAGGACAGAATCCTGCAGTTGGCCATGCGGGGTCCAGCCACCCAAATCACCATGCCATTGGTGATTTGAGCTTTTGATAACTACTGTCAAGTGATTATTAATGTGATGGCAAATGACCCTTCCCTGATCTTCAGACCTATTCTCTTCTATGCTGTATTCCCTATGAAAATGAGAAGATGACTGCCAGGAGAAAGATTTGTGTGTGTCTTTTAAAATGCATATATTCATAAACCTCTTAATATATTTCTTCAAATTTTAAAGATATTCTGTTTTCTGAAAAGTCATGATGCATTTTTGCATAGGGAAGCAAAAAATAATGCATCATGACTTTTCCAACAACTCAATATTTGAGGAAAATAAATGGTACAATATTATTTCTTCATATAATAAGTACTTACTGAACATCTATGTTTAGTAGAAAAAAAAAATGGAATTTTTTTTTTTTAACTGAATCCATGCCATCCATCCATCCATTTCTCTGAATGATGGACATATGACCACATTTATTTTTTTCTGTTTGTTCTTAAACCATCGTGTATGCATAATCTCTTCATATATCATTTATAATTAGGAAAATAAAGGTTTCATCCCTTTATTCGGTGACCTGGCAAGCTGGAGATAATGTCAATTGAATGGAATTCTGGTCATAGAATCTGGTCTGTTCTTTCCCAGTCAGGCCATGGGGGCCAGTTGCTAGTCCTGACATGACGAGGAATTCATGGCCTCCACGCGCGTAAGCAGTGGGGATTGCTCTTGGTAAATGCCTGACGTTACGGCTGGAGTAATACGTTTCCATTGCATTTCATTCACCGTAAAGAAATATATAGTCAAGGGTGGAACATTGCTCCTTTGACTCCTTCACTAATGAAAGATGACATAGTTTCTTGAGGTACGTGAAAAGAATATATCATTAAAGGAGGATATGTTTTAAGTGAGAGGTAGCTAATGTTTCTTAGCTAAGACTATAAATATGCAATTAGCAAGTTTTAAAAGTGCAGGGCGAAAATGCAATTGCGTGTGAGTGTAGTCCAATTCTTCAGAATAGACATTTGATTCCAGAGATAGCTGAAGTACTTCGTTAGTGTCTTTGAATGGGATGAGAAAACAAAACGAAAGAATCATTGTAAATAACAATAAATTACAATGAAATAAGATAATAAGGGAGCCTGGACTCGATTTTTCAAGTATTCTTTTCAAGTATATTTTTCAAGTATCTCTAAGAATTCTTGTAATCATGGATTAGCATTTGTGTGGCACAAACCTTGCCGGATTAGATCAAATAAAGTAAGACAATTTTCATCCTTGCCTTTTTTTCTCGTTTTTTTTCTGTTTATCTTATAAACCCTATCTTGTGTCTCTTTGCTCAAATAATGCTGTGAGATGAAAAACGTAGAAAACATAGGAGGAATGTTTCATTAGGAGGTGAAGGGAAAGATGTGATTAAATGCCTTGTAGTGATCAGGAGGTGAATTTAGTGAAATCAAAACTAGGGCTCGGCAAAAGGCAACCCTGAGGCAAAACTAGGTTGATCAGTAAATCCTAGTCAGGTTAGTTTTAAGAATATGTGTAGCTTTAAAAATTGTAATTTCTTTGAATAAGTCTAGAATCATTCCCATGTTCTTAAAGCTCAACATGGGATCTTGTTTTACGTAAAAGTGAGACTAAGAGACGTTCTCTTGTTTATTATTGATTTGAGCATCTGGCCAATATTAGTACATGAATCCCATCTCAGTCTTTCTAATAACAGTATAATACTGATTGCAGGGATATAGTGAAGTTATATTTCACTGTTCTTTTATTCTTGAGAACTTTGTTTCCAGTTTGTTCCTAATTTTTTAAAGAGGTTTTTGCTATAGGGTACGTGCGCTCGCCAGACAGACAGAGAGAGACAGAGCGACAGAAAGCGAGAAATCACCCCCCAGGGGGGATGGCCACGCCGCAATCCCTTCTCCTCCATTCTCCTCCTGGGATCTTGGGCACGCACGCACAAGTGCCTGGTGTGAATTTTAAGCCACCAGGTCCGGGATGCAAACTGTGGTCGACTACATGGAAGTCCAGCGACATAGCCATTACTCTAACTGCTAGTCCCTGGTCCCCTAATTTTTTAAATGTTAAAAAATATGTGTATGTCTATGCATCTCACATATCCATACACATATATATTCATAAAATATATACAATACATACATATATGTATACATCTAAAATATGTTTACATACATATTTGAGTTTTGTACCTGCGAAGAAAATTGTTACATGTAGAGTTATATATGCATATCATATACATACATATAGTATATATGTGTACACACATGCAAACATATATATAAGCAATGACATCTGTAAGGATAATTGTTAAAAGTTGAATTACAGTGCTGAAGGTCATGCATACTTTAAAATTTGAAAAATATTTACACACTCAATTCAGTTCGTCATCTATGCTTGTTGTCGTATTTATAGAAAGGTCTGCTCTATGCCGAGATTTCAAAAACTAATAAAGTTCCTGTTTTGCGCTGTTATTTTATGACTTCAACTTTTCTGTTTGATTATTTGCTATAGTTGAATGTATCATGAAGAAAAGACTAAGGGAGGAATATAAATTAGTGAAAATCAAGGCTTCCATAGCTTTATATTTTATGCTCATGGCCGTGGGTGTCCAGGTATTTAGGCCAATGACATAAATGCTGTGTGTGAGACTAACTGTAGCAAATGACCTACTTTTAAAAATATCCTTAATTCCCACCAAATATCCATGTTTAGATATTTTGATTGGTTGTGTAGTCTAGTCATTTAATCAAAAATTTTAAAAAAGCTTGGAAATAAATTTTAAAAATAACTTGGTCTGAGTTGATTTCTGAGGCACAAATAGTATAGTAAGAGCAAAACAATAATTTTCAATGAAAGAGTCAAATAGAACTGAGGATGTGGTTCACCAGAAAGCTTTAATATCCTGTTCTTAACACTCTCTATTGAGTGTGCATTGTGGAGAAAGATGTAGTCCTAAATCAGATCCAAAGTGAGAAAAGCCAAGTTTTTCAAGTGGGAGACAAAATACATTCAAGAAAAGCAGATTGCCCATGCTAAGAGAAATGGAGAATTCATAGGATGATAGAACATAGGATAGAGCCATATTCCTAAGAACTTCCTCTGCTAGATTTCTACTTTCTAATGGGGAACTCCTAGATATAGTTATAGAGTTGAGAGACAAACTAAAAAAAAAGACAAAAACAAAAACTAACAAACAAAAAAACTACTATCTGGAAGAAATTTATTAGGTACCAGAGTGTCAAATGAACTCTGGAAGAGGGATCAGGAAGGTAGTGAACTTTGTTATGGGATTATTTTCATGATATCATCAATCTATGCCACAGGCCCACGACTCTTATCTCTACATTGAAAGGTTTTTATGCATATCCTTTGAGTTTTATTTAGAGAGCTGCTTGACTCTGCATTGTTCTCCCACACAGTGTTCATTTGGGCCAGCGATAGTTCAACAATCTTTGAGGTGGTAAATTCAGTCTAGTCTTTGTGATATGGTCAATAGTATACTTGACTGCAGAACTGGAAGCCACATACTGACTATGGCTTGAGTCTCCAGCCTAGTCAGTCTAAAAAACATGCCAGGTGTGTGCACATGCACCCAGGACTATTCTGGAAGGCTAGAGAAGTGGAGGAAGGGGATCACCATGTCTCTAGGGCTGATCAAGGATGTTTTTCTCTCTTGCATGCATGCGCTCTCCTATGAATGGAAAAAAATGTTTATTTTTTTAATTTTAAATTTTTAAAACTTTTAAAAAACAGAAATGGTTAGTTATGCTAAAAAGTCTTCCACTTTTTGGATTACTTTGTTTTTCTCTATTTATTAGCATTACTGTGTAGATTATGTTGGAGAAAGAAACTCTGAAAAAGGTTTTCTTCATTTCTAATGTCCAGTTGTAACTATGGGGAGGGTATGCATCACTTGGAGATAATTAGAAACAAAGAATCCACATGGTTTTGCTCAACATATCCCCAGACAGGGACAATGACATTACTTGCAGAACTTGAGTTTGACATGACAGCTACCAGGTGTTATAAGCTTACTTGTTTCTAAAGTAAAAATAAAAGAAAAAAAGGAAAAAGTAAGTACCTTCACAAATGAAGCAGAACAGATTCTGCCAACATAAAATGCCTGACTTACATTTCAACAAAGTAAATTCCAGCTGTTTTACCTATGCACTGAACAATCTGTTTCAGTCCTCGTACAATATTACCAGATCTCAGAATCACTCACCTGCGCCTCAGGTGCTCAGGAAGCAGTGCGTATTCCTGCCAAGTTCCTGAGGATGGGCAGACATTGTCTGGTTGATCGAAATCCTCACATCTGAGGTCTATTTCTTAGCTCTTTGTTTATCAGAAAGTATGCTTTGAAAACTATCATCTTCTTTTGGATGTGGTGAATTATCCTTTTTATTCAGTTATATAATCGAAAGAGGAAGAAAGAGAAACATATTGGTTTGGTTTTCGTGGTGATTTTTGTTTGCTTTTACAAAGTGCTTACTTTTTAAGGATAAAATTAATTAGGTGTCTCCTTATCTGGTTTATCCAAACTTGCATGTGCATGCGTCAATGAGCATACAGATAATCTCAGCCTTTCACAATATTCTACAAATGACCTTCCAGGTCTAGATTGTAAACTCTGCTCCTCTTCCTGTTGCTGCATTAGCTAACATCCCATTATCAAATCAGTATTTTTCTGCCCCAAACTTGGCATTCTGGGGACTTGGGTTGATCAAACAAGTTTTTAGAATTTCCTCACCTTGACTGGACCCCATTGAAACCCCAATAAAACCCTTTTTATTATGGATATAATAGCACAACTACAGAAAAGTGGTAGAGGGCCTTTTGGAGATTTTAATGTACTTCTAGAGGGTGAAAATGGAATGGAAGAGTGGTAACTCTTGAACGGGTGAGCAACATCCACAGCCTGTTACAAAGGCAGAGGGGCTTGAGAAAAAATTAATGTATCACATAGATGTGCCAAAGTATGTGACGGAAAATTTGGGTTTGAAGGAAATCAGGAAGGAAGGAAGTCAATAAGGAAGACTATTTTTGGAATAATTGGTCCTCCCACTGTGAGAACAGAATTTCTGGCAGTCAGGCATCTAAGACACTGAAGGAAAGAATGAAGTATATGAAAATTGGAGTGGGAGGGGTTACTTTTCTAAGGAAAATGAATAAATGATCTTAGAAGATCTAGGGCACTTAATGAAGTGTTCTTGACAACTAGAACTTGATCTTCATCTGGCATCATTGTTAGGTTTCTCTAAAACAAGGCAGAACAAAAACCATCTGGCTCCTTGGGCAATCAGCAGAAAGCAAATACCTCTCCCCTCCAATCAGTCATCCTCACCATCTTATTCAGGGATACCAAGCAGCGCTTATTGTTGCTTCATCACGGAAGGTATTTACGCAACCAAATATCCACCAGTATCTGAGGTCAGAAAACAAAGTCCCAAAAGAAATAAAACAAAACAACCAACCAAACGAACAAACAAAAGGAAATGAGGTAACTTTAAAACAGCTTTTATTGGGGCCAGCAGTGGCATGGTGGTAAAGGTGCTGGACTCCCACAAAGCCTACCGTGGTCTGAGTCCTGGAGCTGGCAGCCTGAAAATCATGTCAGGCATATGTATGTGTGTGGCATATATGCGTGCGTGCCTAAAATCCCAGGAAGAGGACAATGGAGAAGGGATTGCTCTGTGGCCATCCTCCCAAGGGTGATATCTCACTATATCTCTTTCTGTCTCTGTCTGTTAAGCACACAGGCCCTTAGAGAAAAACCTAAAAGAAAAAAAGAAACTCAAGAACAAAAACAGAAAAACAGCTTTCATTGAGTATCCAGTTACAATTCTAAAAGATAAAACATTCATTTATAAAAAAGAAATATGTTGTTACAAAGAACAATCACAGTAAAAAGAAAATATCTTCTTTTTTTTTTATTATGTTGGGACCAGCAAGTGGTATAGTGGTTAAGGCACTACGCTTCCACATGGCCAACCATGGTTCGAGTCCAGACCTGACAGCTTGAAAGTCATGCCAGGAGCATGTGCCTGTGTGTCCAAAATCCTGAGAAGAGAATGGAGAAGGAATTGCCACATGGCCATCCTACCTGGGGGGTGACTTCTCATTTCCTGTCTCTGTCTCTCCAGTGAGCACACATTCCCTAAAGCAAAAATCTCAACAACAACAACAAAACATTGCATCATGTCTCATTGCTTCTTGTTCTTCTTTTTAGGAGAATGCTTCTACTTTCAACCTCCTAAAAACCAAATTTTTCCTAATTTTTAATAATGACAAAGTTTAAAATTTAATTATTTAATTAGAACTATTATCTTCTAATATTGATTTTCTGAAACATGATTTATTTTTTGCTTTTTCATTATTTTTTACTCAGATGGTAAGATTCAGATCTAAACATTGTATTGCTGAACTTATATCCAAAATATTCATTTCTTATTCACACTAAAAGTCCAGTGTGGATGAACTAGACCTTCTCCAACTGTCCAAAGTTCTGTAGTATGAAAAGGAGGGGGATCAGCAGTTAGTGTAATGGCTATGTCGCTGGACTCCCATGTAGTCAACCATGGTTCGAGTCCTGGACCCAGTGGCTTAAACTCATGCTGGGCGCGTGCGCATGCGTGCCCAAGATCCTGAGAGGAGAATGGAGGAGAAGGGATTGTGGCATGACCATCCCTCCTGGGGGGTGATTTCTCGCTTTCTATCTCTCTGTCTCTCTCTGTCTTTCTGGCTAGTGCATGTGCCCTATAGCAAAAACCTCTCAAAAAAAATAATAAAGAGAGAAAGAGGAAAGGTGTTTTTTGATATGCCAAGGCTAAAAATTACTTCTGTCACTCATGTCTTTATCCTACTGACCAGAACTCTCACACAACTTCAGTCAACCACAAGGTTTTCTGGGAAATGTGGGAAAGCAGAAGTCTTTACGATCCTGTGGACCATGGAGAAGTAAAGTGAGGTTGCAGTGACCTTTTTGTTTTATATTTAAGTACCAATTTGATATCAAAAGCATACACACACACATACACACACACACACACATTTTATATAAATACCAAAAGCATTTATCTAAATGTGTGAATTCCATCCCAATTGCTCCTAATTCTATATTTCACAGTTTTAGTTTGTTTGTGTTTTAGGTTTTTGCCATAGGGTGTATGTACTTGCTAGAGAGATAGAGAGACAGTGAAGAAAAGTGAGAAATCACCCCCTAAAGGGTATAGCTGCACCACAATCTCTTCTCCTCCTAGGATTTTGGACATACATGCACATGTGCCTGATGTGAGTTTCAAGTCTCCCAGTCTGGGATTCAAACCACAGTCAGTCATGTGGGATTTCAGTACTTCAACCACCACACCACCTGCTTACCCCAATATTCACAATGATTTTTAACTTAACTTCTAGCTCCCCATGTTCAATACCTATATTCATTTAAATATTGAGTTGAAGAAAAGTCATGGCATTTTTTTCTATGATTTTCTATGCAAAAACATCATGACTTTTCCCATGATCTAATACATATGTAAAGAAAATGAAATGTAAAACGCTCAGAAATGATTCTCTAACTCTCCAACTCTTAAAACCAGAACCAAGAAGCACCTGTCTTGATTCAGCTTGATCATAGCCACATATTACGAGAACCGTTTATGTCAGATCTCCTGTTCCTCCTCCTCACTCTGACTCTCCCAGCTGGGTTCCATCATGATTGCTCCTAATTCTTGGCTCTGTTTTCCATAGATGACCCTACTCCTGCTCCTCCATAATTAGTATTGACATTCAGACTTCAGATTCCCCACTTTGAATTTAAATTTAGTTCAATTCTGAGATTATGGAAGAAATTTCCATTTTTGATGGAAAATTGCTGTCTAATTTAGTCCCCAGAGGCCATCTGTAGATGTATGTGAGAGTTATGGTTTGAATGTGTGTCTGGAAAGTCCACATATTGGAAATGTAACTGCCATTGTAACAGGATTAAGAGAGTGGAGACTTAATCTGACTATGGTGTTAAGAGATGGGGCCTCTGGGAGGAGTATAGGAACAGAGTGGGGCCCTCACAGTAGGATATCCATGGCTTTAGAAGGAAATGCAGACGTGGGCAAAGACATGCATGTTCTAGCCTTGTCATGCCATGTGATGCCCTGTGCCACTTGAATACCTCCACCAACAAGAAGACCCTAACTAGATGCAGATATTCTGTTTTGGACCTCCAACCATGAACCAAATATACCTCCATTTTTAAGTAACTTGGACTCAGGTATTTGTTTTACTAGCGTATAAAGGACTAGAACAGCAGGTATCCAATGAAAGAGGGATTTTACCATGTGTTGAGAAAGAGGTAGTGTAGTAATTGGACTATGAAATAATAAATCATGCCACTGATTGAGTACCTTCATTGCACCTATTTGAGTCTTTTACAGGGCATCTATTATGAATTTTTACCAATATTGAAGATAAAACTAGAGGGATTAAATCACTTACTCAGCATCACCGGACCAACAAATGAGGAAATCAGAAATTGATTTCCCAACAGCCAATCCCAGAGCCTGAGTTTAGCTGAAGCTAGTGGGCACAGAGGGTAAAACACAAAAGGAAAAAGTTTACTGTTGTCAAAGACACTATGGTACCTTGCTTAGTGGCATTTCTCCATTCTTTTAGATACTATTCTTTTAATGAGTGAACAGACAGGATAAACAAAAATAAATGAAGGTAGAACTATAATAAACAAATTATGTCATTCTTCATCTCTGGACAAATCACCAGAGACACTCTAGATCTAGCACTGAATCATTCAAGTAGAAAATCTCATTCTGGGTCCCTGAATAACAAATATTGATTTTATGCAATGTTTCTCTTTAAGAGTTGGAAAAAGAAGTACTATATCATTTGTAATTTTTTTTTTGGGGGGGGAGAGGTTTTTGCTATAGGGTGTGTGCACTTGCCGGAAAGACAGAGAGAGACAGAGAGACAGAAAGCGAGAAATCACCCCCCAGGTAGGATGGCCATGCCACAATCTCTTCTCCTCCATTCCCCTCTTGGGATCTTGGGCACGCACACACATGTGCCCAGCATGAGTTTAAGTCACCAGGTCTGGGACTCAAACCATGGTTGGCTACATGGGAGTCCAGCGACATAGCCACTACACTAACTGCTCATCCCACCACCTGTAATTTAAGATATATTTTATAATTCTACATCTCTATGTACCATAAAGATATTTGACAGATAGAACACAGAATTGGTTACCAGAAACCTTGGTTACCAGTAAGCTACTAATTCATTTGCTGTTTCCCTAGTCACCCTATTTATGTTTCTGAATTTACATATATGTCTTTCATTGGAAAATCTGACTTTTTTGAGAGAGAAATTTTTGTTTTCAGGCTTGTGTGCTTGCTGAAGAGAGAGACAGTGATAGAAAGTGAGAAATCACCCCCAGGGGGGATGGCTAGACAGCAATCCCTTTTTTTCCATTCTCCTCATTGAATCTTGGGCATGCACACATGTGCAGCATGAGTTTTAAGCCACTGGGTCCATGTCTCGAACCACAATCGACTACATGGGAGTCCAGTGAGATAACAATTATGCCATCTGCCTGTCCTGGAAACTTAGACTTTTAATTTGTTTTATCTGTTTTGTTGGCTTGTTTAAGGAAATTTAGTGCACATATATGTAATTAGGTGTGTTTGCCTTCTCTATCTGCAAGCTTCATATCCAGAGCCAACCAACCACAGATCAAAACTAAAAATGAAATTGATTAGTCTGTAGTGAACATGTAAAGTCATTTTTTGTCATTATTCCTTAAACAATGCGGTATAACAACTACTTACACCACATTTACATTGTATTTGTATACATTAACATTAAATAATCTAGACATGATTTAAAAATATTGGAAAATTTGCCTATATTGCCATATCATGCAAATATTTAGTCATTTGATTAAAGGAATTGAACACACATAGATTATGATATCCTTGGATTCTGCAATTGATCCCCTGTGGGGGCAAGAGACAACCCAAGGCTATATATAATTAAAGACAAAGTTATATATAACTTCACCATTAATACCGTTTCTTTGTGTGAATTGTTTAACTCTGTTTAAAATAGACTTACACTTGGGGTAGATGGCCTAATGGTTACATTGCGGGACTCCCACGTAGTTGACCACAGTTTAAATTGCAGACCAATGACTTTAAATTACAATGGGCCCATGTGTATGCACGACCCAAATCCTAAGAATTACCCTGAGGGGTAATTTCTTACTTTCTGTATCGCTGTTTCACTCTATCTCTCCACTGAGCGCACATGCCCTATAGGGGAAAAAAAACAAAAACAAAAACAAAACAAAGCAAAATCCTCTCATAAAAAAAGAAGAAAAGAAATAGGCTTACACTGAATTAATGCCTGTCACTGCCACAAATCCATAGATTTGATGGTATGAGTGTTTCATTTATGCAAAGACTGCAAAGAACGGAGGTACATGCTTAGCAAAGTCACTGCCAATCTAATTAGCTTCCCTCTGTTCCAACTAGTAGAGCAATATGGTCTTTGGAAAGGAGCCTGGAGGACTGTGGGAAGTTAGGAGAGGAATGGAAGACAAAGCGCGTGGGGGCCCTAGATAGAAATGTAACTGATCATTTTGAGTCTCTGTAACCCCTTCCTTTTCACAGCCCAGAGGATTGTGAGCCTCTTTTTTCAAGGTTCTATACCTTCTTTCCCAACAGCTAATCTCCCTGAAAACAAACAAGACATTTTGAATACCTCCCGTATTGGTATCATTTCATTTCTTTCTTATAATGTTTTCAAATAGGAGGCAGAAGCATGGGGCTTTTATTTTTCTTGATTGTTATAGGAAAAAAAGAAAAAGAAAAAGGTCTGTGCTTTTTAGAATTTCATGTGTATAGTAGTATTTCCTTTTAGGATATTTGTCGAATGCTTGTTGATACATAACCAGGAAAACTTTATGATTTGAAGATACTATTCATATATTTTAACCTGTTGCAACAATAGAGATTCTTGAAAGACTATTTCAATATAGAATACAGAGGATTTATATCTATAAAAGATCTCTTACCAAAAAAATACCAAAAAAGAGACAAAACACCAAGTGGAAATCATACCAAAACACAAATGTAGCACATCCAAATAGAAAATAAATATAAAAATATGCAAATATACTGGTTATCACAGAACTACTTATATTTTTGAGTTATTACTATATATCCATTAACTTGTAAAAAAATGATTTAAAAAATAGTAACAGCCATTACTGCCTGGATGCAAGAAAAATGCACATTTAGAGATGTGACTTTTCAGAAACTATTTTAAAAAGCATTCTATCAACATCTATTAAAAAATATTGGGGGAACCAGCAGTTAGCGTAATGGCTATGTCGCTGGACTCCCATGTGGTTGACCGTGGTTCGTGTCCTGGACCCGGTGGCTTAAAACTCACGCCGGGCGTGTGTGCGTGCATGCTCAAGATCCCGAGAGGAGAATGGAGGAGAAAGGATTGAGGCATGACCATCCCCTCTGGGGGTGATTTCTCGCTTTCTGTCTCTGTCTCTCTCTGTCTGGCGAGTGCACGCGCCCTATAGCAAAAACCTCTCCAAAAAAATATATATATATATTGGGACCAGCAGTTGGCATAATGGCTATGTCATTAGACTCCCATGTAGTCGACTGCAGTTCATGTCCTGGACCCAGTGGCTTGATCTCACACCGGGCACATGTTGTGTGCATGTCCAAAATCCCAAGAGGAGCATGGGGGAGAAGGGATTGCATTGTGGCCATTCCCCTTGGGGGGTCATTTCTCACTTTCTGTCTCTCTGGCTCTCTGTCTTTCTGGCAAGCACATGCACTCTATAACAAAAACCTTTCCCCAAAAAATAAATAAATTATATATTTATATAAATATTATATATATATATATATATATGATATGAACACATATATTCCATGATTATATATATAGAAGATGAACATATATATTACATGATAATATATATAAAATATGAACACATATATTCCATAATATATAAAAATATGAACACATATATTTCATGATAATATATATATGACATATAAACACATATATTCCATGATTATATATATATAATATGAACATATGTATTCCATGATTTTATATATATATATAATATGAACACATGTATTCTATAATATATATATGAAATATGAACACATATATTCCATGACCTGACCACCTGCTCCTTGAAATCCATCACCCATATGTTATGCCACCAGTGCTTAGAAACATATGTACGATTATTTATTTGCAGTGTTGTTTATAGTGGCACAAATACTAAAAATGGATTGATAGTCCACCACTTTCAGAATAGCTGAGTGTATTGTGGCTTATTCATACCATGAGCTATCTAATTACGTAGATGATAAATACAAAGGCAATGGATACAATCACACATCTACCACACTCCTGTGAATGTGCACAGATCTCCTAATGAAAAACGCAGGAAGTAAGAAAGGAAGGCAGGCATTTATTATTTACTTATGTACTTAATATTTGCCAGAGGGTCCATGTGCTTGCCAAAGACAGGCAGAGAGAAAAAGAGTGAAAAAGAACCTCCCTTGTGGACAGTCACACACCCTTTCTCCTCCACCTCTCCCTTCTTTGAAGATCTTGGGCACACATGCACACACTCCTGCTGCGTTTCTCAAGCTGCAGGGTCTGAGACTCAAACTGTGAAGTCAGCCATGTGGATTCCAGCTCTCCTAACCATCAGGCCATGGGCTGGCCTGACATTTATTTATTTGAAAACTGGGCATTTCATTAGGAGATCTGTGCACATTCACCAGAGTGTGGTAAATGTGTGATTGTATCCATTGCCTTTCTGTTTATCATCTACGTAATGAGATGATTTAGAATTAGATCACTTGAAAAATATTTTGTTTCTAGAGTATAGTTTACTCTAGACAGTAAGTGCCAGTGTTGCTGCTTGCTACTTTCCCTAGATTTCTAATTTACATGCTTAATATATATAATTACAAATATCTTATTGTAAATTATTTAAATACTATTTGGAAAACAAAAAAGGTATGTCTTGTAAAGAGAATACAAATATTGACTTAAGTAAAAATACTTAATCAAAAGTTGTACACACATACAGACATATATAAATTTTAAAAATTTGCTTTAGGGAACATAAAGAAGCATGTTCTATGATAATAACTTCCAAAAAGTTTACAACTAGACAATGGTCAAAATTATGTGCAAAATCTTAACTGCAGTATTAAGTAAGCATGGTAGTTTTGAGTATCTAGACAAGTTTTAAAAAAATTTCTCTGGATTTCAGTGTATACCTCAATTGTTTCAGCATTCAAATTTTGCACTGTAAAATTTACCTCTGCATCACCAGAATGAAGATCCCCCCCTAAACTGGAAATTATGAGTAATTCAAGCTCTCATTTTCCCATGTGGTCATTTGCCTTTGGTACATAATTTCTGCATTGATTTACCTTCAGAGATAATCCAATAACTTGAGCAGAAAATAGAAAAAATATGTATTATGTTGAGCAATTCTTCTATATTAATCCTCCCTTCCCAGCAGGTATGTGTGCTTACTAGGAAGAGACAGAGAAACAGTGAGAGAGGGAGAGGATGACAGCATCCCCCACTGCACCCAGTTTCTTTTTAAATTTTTTTTATTATTATCATAATCTTGTTTATATTACATTGAATCACATATAACTTTACAGTGTATAAATTTCTTTTTCCAGAAGGAATACCATTCATATAAGTCAATACAAAGACATTAAAATCCCCATCATCTAACTGCTTTATATTTTTTCCCAGATTATTATTATTATTATTATTATTTCAATTTTTTTTGAAACATTCAATCACTATTTGTCATTTTGCTTGTAAAAAGACCCTATCCAACATGAAATACTTCTCAGACCTGTCCAGTTGAGAATACTATACATGTCATCATCAACAGGTAATAAGTCATATCTGAATCCCACTAATGTCATGCCTCTCTATTTGTTCTCTTGCTATCCTTCTCCACACTCTTCTCTTCTCCTGCCCCATTCCACACTGTCTTATCATCGCTAACTATTTTCACTGCTTTTATGCCCTCCAATATTTCAATCTCTACCATAAAGACTGCACCCTGTATCTGAAAACAATTGCTTCCACCTCCACTTACAGAAATTTCAGAACTGTTTTTTACATGGGCATTACTTATATCAATACCAATTCATTTTTTTAAGGCTAGACACCGAGCTTAAACTTGATGAAAGCATTTCTATAGGAGACTTGATACTAAAGTCCATTTATTTAATGCTTAAATGTAGCTAGATTAGAATAGGGAAATTACAATAGCTAAAGGAGTAGGCGGAGTGCAAATTTCCTGGGATATTTTTCTTTACATTATTTCTCTCAGACAGACATTTACAATGAGCTGGAAAGCAAATGAATGAAAGATCTTTAGTTACAGCCTCACACACTCAGGGTTTACATAGACGTAGACACCACATGTGCAGGTCAGGAAGGTGGAAAGCCTCGTCTGTATCCTAACCACAGTGGAGGGTCGTGCAACCTTCGTATCTGCCATCTTTTGGCCAGGATGCCATCTTTTCCCATAATATTAGGATATTTTAATCTTCTGTGATTATATCTACCCTGCTAATGTTTTAAGTTCCTTCTCTGAAAGAATTTTTTTCTCTTTCAAGTAAAAACCTCATTGGATAGACTTGGCTCAGGGTCATTTCTGGTTAACCTGTACTTACCCTTGGATGGTAGTTGGCATGAAGCTTTATTTCATCATCGATGTATGACCCCAAAGTTAAAACAAGGTAGCTTCAATTGTGCAATTTGCTTTCTGCTGTGAACCATTTGAGAACATAAAAGCCATTTCCTAGACACTTTGGGAGTTATTAATGCAAAAGACTTCTAGAGAGAACATTTAAAGGAAAGGAACATTTCTGCTATTTCATACGAAGGCATTTCTTCCTGTCAGCCTGTCTATAAATAGAGATAGATAACTAACAAGATATTACAAGAACAGCTATTCATATTTTCTTCTTTCCATAATTTTTTTTTAATCTTGACTTAATTATATTCAAAATAGTACTAGAAAATACAGTTTCATCTCGCCAGTCTTCAAAGCTCCTTCTTATGCCTGAGAGTGCATCTTTACATAGGGTCAGATACTTCAAATCTATGAAACTAATAAGATGAGAATGGCCTGTTTATTGACCTCTGAGTATTTAAAGTGCAGGTTGAGCATCCCTCATCTGAAAATCCACAGTCCAAAATGTTCCAAAAACCCAAAACGTTTAGAGTGCTTATAGGATGCCACACATAGAAAATTCCACTCCTGACCTCATGTGATAGTCACAGTCAAATTGTTGCAATAAAAATGAGCATACCATATTACATTTTAGGCTGTGCAAAAAAGGTATATACAGAATATAAGTGAATTTGATGTTTAGACTTGATTTCCATCCCTAAGATATCTCATCATGTAGATGCATATATTAAAAAAATCTTAAAAAAATCCAAAGCTGAAACACTTTTGTTCTCAAGCCTTTCAGATAAGGCATAATCAACCTGTACATTAAGTTTGTGGCTGAGCTGAGTAGGAGTTCTCTTCTAGCAAAGTTGTTTAGTGTGTACTGATCATTAAAATAATGGAAAATAACCAAAGGTAAAATGATATCTAAGTGACAATTTAAACAGAGTAGGAGCCAGCAGAAGTTGGAGTGGTTACAACACTGGACTCCCACATGGCAAATGGTGGTTTGAATCCTGGACCCAGTGGTTTAAAACTAATGACTAGAAGTATGTGTGTACATATCCAAGATTCTGGGAGGAGACTGGAGGAGAAAGGATTCCTGCATGACCATCTCCCCTGGGGGGTGATTTTTTCACTTTCTGTCTCTGTCTCTGTCTCTCTGGCGAGCACACGAGCCCTGTGACAAAAACCTCTCCCTGCCTAAAAAAAATCAACATTTGGGGCCACAAGGCAGCATGGTGTTTAAGGAACTGGACCTTCTACCTGGCCCACCACATTTCAAGTCCCAGACCTGGTGGCTTGTTTTCTCACTTTCCCTCTCTCTCTGGTGAGTACACGTGCCCTACAGTAAAGTTTTAAAAATTATAGTGATAATAAATGAAATTAAATAAATAATTCTTTTTTTAAAAAATCAAAAATTATCCAAATTAAAATAATAATAATAAATAAAATTAAACAAATACTACTTTTTAAAAATGCACATTGTTATTTATATCATGTGTTTGAAAATGTGAGCTAGTAGCTACTCATAATGCATTAACCTCTTAAATTATTTAGGGTGATTGTACCTGATACAGGATTCTTGGTGGACAAGTGTTTCCTTTAAACACTCTATCACTCTATCTATCTATCTATCTATCTATCTATCTATCTATCTATCTATCTATTTATCTAGATCATATTATCCAACTGCCTCCTGGCTTCCGAAGTTGCTGATGAGAAATCTACTGACACCCTTTCCTTTTTTTTTTTTTTTTTAAAGGCAGGTCTTGCCGTGTTTTGGTCCTCCTGTCTCAGTCTTCCTGCTGGGACTATAGGCAGGTACTATCATACCCAGTGCTTATTTTATATTAAGTTTATCCCTTCCATGATTGAGAAAGAGTTAGAGAGAAGAGAAAACATGACAACACCCCCAGCAGAGTATTGATGTCAGTATCCATCCTCAGGTTCAGCCCTGCCCATGTTCACACGTGCCTGGCATAGTCAAGGACAACTTTGGACATAAACTTGGAACCCTCCCACGCAGAGCAGTCTTAGAGACCATCGTGTTTACTGCTGTGCCACTCTCTGGTCTCCCTCAGCTTTTTTATATATATTTTTTTCCCAGAGAAGACCTCACTATGTTTCTCAGGCCAGTTTTTACTATGAAACCCTCTGCCACAGCTTTCCTGAGTTTCTGGGATTACAAGTGCATGCACTGTACCCAGTCTTTAGGTTGGACCAGGAAGTGAACCCAGACCTTCCAGGTGATTCTGACTGTAGAGCCCAGAATCTTAGCAATGCGTGTCATTGCCTCTGAGCTCACTAATCATCTGATTGACGCTCTCTTGCATATGATGAATCACGTCTCTAGCTGCTTCCAAAATTCTCCCTTTGTCTTTTGATAGTTTGATTATCATGTGCTTGAATGTGTTTCTGCTTGAGTTCATCCCGCTTGGAATCCACCAAGCTTCTTGAATGTTTGTATTCACTCATGTTTTTCATCAAATTTGAGAAATATTTATCCATTATTTCATCATATATTCTCTCTCATCTCAGTCTTTTTATTACCCTTCCAGAAATCCACAACATATATGTTGGTCCATTTGATGTTATTCCAAAGGTCCCTATGCTCTGCTAATTTTCCTTAATCTTTGTTTTCCTCCCTTTCCCTCTGGCTCAATAATTTCAGTTGTCCTATTTTCAAGTTCCCTGAGTCTGTCTTCTATTTGTTCACATCTGCCTTTTAATACTACTAGTGTTTTTTCATTTATATTATTGTGCTTTTCAGTTTAAGAATTTTTTTATGATTGGGACCAACAGTTAGCGTAATGGCTATCACTGGACTCCCATGTAGCCGACCATAGTTCAAGTCCTGGACTTGGTGGCTTAAACTCACGCTGGGTGCATGTGTGTGCGTGCGTGCCCAAGATCCTGAGAGGAAAATGGAGAAGGGATTGCAGCGTGGCCATCCCCCCGGGGGGTGATTTCTCACTTTCTGTTTCTCAGTCTCTGTCTTTCCAGTGAGCGCACGTGCCCTATAGCAAAAAACTCTCAAAAAAAAAAAAAGGATTTTTTTATGATTTTTAAAATTCTTTGTTGATATTTCCACTTTGATACGTGGTTTTCTTTATTTTTTCTATTATCTTAATTCTCTGAAATTTTTAAAAATAATTATTTATTTAATTTTATTTATTATTATTGCTATTATTACATTTAAAAATTTTACCAGAATGAGACAAAGAGGGAGATGGAAAGTGAGAAACCAAGCCTCCAAATCTGGACCTCAAACTGCTGTTGGCTGTGTGAGAGTCCAGCACTCCAACCATAATGCCACCTACTGGCCTCGAGCCATCCAACTTTAAGCTTAGATAGATTCAGGTGGTAAGTGACAATCAATATGGAACTGATTATAAATTGACAAATGAAAAAAAAATCTCCAGTATGTATGTGTGCTTGAGAGAGAGAGAGAGAGAGAGAGAGAGAAAGTTTACAAGCACCCTTTACCTGCACAGAAGATGGCCACACAATGTCCTCTTCTCTGTTTCTCCCTCCTTTTGAGATTTTGGGCATGCATACATATTTGCCCAGTGTATTTTTCAAGCCATAGGTCCAGAGCTCAAATTGCATAGTCAGTCATGTGGGATAGCTGCCTTAACAACCTTGCCACCGACTGACCCATACTGACTAATTTTATTCATTCAGAATTACTGGATCATCATCATTGATATGTGTGAATTTTCATATTTCTATTTTTTCTTCCATTTCTTCAAAACAACCCCATCTGGATAATTTACCAAAACAACTGAGTATCAGTAGCCTATGTAAGTTTACTGTCACCACCCATTAAATACATGACCCAGGTAGCCTTCATGCCAAATCTGTGTGATTGCAACATTCACATCTGCGTCCTACCTTAATGTCAATAACCAACTTCCTAACATTCTCTTTCTTGCTAAGACCACTCTGTTTCCTCTTGTCCAGTGTTCTGCTCCACAGTTATCATGGTATGGTGTTGAGATATGAATCTCTCATTTCCAGAAAACTTTTTTTTTTTTAAAAAAAGCATAATGATAGTTCATTTAAAACAAACTTCCAATCTTGTGTTCTCATTCTTGTTTACTAAATATGATTTTGTTGCCAGAAGTTACTCTCTTATTTTATTCTGTTCTTTGGCCCTCTAGCTGTAGAGACATAATTTTCTCTATCTTTTCAGGAAATCTTTGCTCCAGGCCTTCTAATCCTTAAACTTAACATATTAATTTGGGAAAGATGGTTACATATGATTTTTTTTTTATCTTGTAAATGATAAGACTGAAGTTTACAAATTTTAAATAGAGTAGCTTCCATATTCTTATATAGCACAGAAAATAAAGATCTAAGGGGATCAGCAGATGGTCTAGTGGTTAAGGCACCAGACTCTCCCATAGTCAACTGTAGTTTGAACCCAGACCTGGGCAGTTGGAAAAGCACACCAGGCACGTGTGTGTGTGTGCCCAAAATCTTAGGAAGAGAATGACAAGAACAATGAATTATGGTGTGGTCCTCCTGATCGGGGCAGGGGGTGCTTCTCACTC
>NW_006159556.1:740437-741071 GCF_000334495.1 Tupaia belangeri chinensis | reverse complement strand
TCTCATTATCTCTTTCTCTCACTCTCCTTGTTGAGCACATGCACCCAATTGCAAAAACCTTTAAAAATATAATAACCTTTTAAACGAAAGGATCTAAGAATTGAACTCAGACCTGTAGTTAATCCATATGAAATAGTGCCTTCTCCAAATTAAAAATCCATTTGCAGTGAGAAATTTAGAAGGATGATCCATCATAATTTGTATCCTGTCTTATGGTTTCTCTAGTCTTTTACCCCCCAGATACAGGGGACCAAAACTATCCTCCTCACAATAATTTAAAAAGTACTGTTCTGGTGATAGTAAATGATATGTTGCTTTTAAGATAAAAATATCATGGCATTTGAAGGAATATTATATGACTTTGGTAGTATTTTATAGTCAATCACTCCAGGTAATACTTATATTTTATGTAACATTCTAATTGTTTATATTTGCTCTATATTACTCCCAGAACATTTTTGGTTTTTTTTGTTTGTTTGTTTTATTGAACCAAGTCATTTAAAGTAGAGAAGGAGAGTTTGTGTGTGATATTATGGATTTTTTTTTGTTGTTTGTTTTTTGTTGTTGTTAGTGAAAGTTTTGATTTGATTCTTAGTATATATATAAAATATATATGTGTGTGTATATATATATA
>NW_006159556.1:715514-734750 GCF_000334495.1 Tupaia belangeri chinensis | reverse complement strand
TATATATATATATATATATTTCATCTCCAAAGTACCAATTTCAATATTAAATAATAAATCTACTTCTATTTTGGAAAGGATTTAACAATAACTCTTAGTAGATCCAATAAAAATATGAGTATAAACTATAATGACTAAGATGTAAGTATGTTCTTTGTTTTTTTTAAATCAAAGTAGCACAATAGCAATTATCTTGGCAAGACAAAGGGATAAACTCAGAAGTCAACATGACAAAAATGCAGCAATGTATAGTTTCATTAAAAGCCATCAGTCATAGTTCCATTTATGTGACAGTTTCCAATTAAAAATAATTTTTTTTAGAAAAACAAATTCTAGTTGGCACGAGTCTATCATTAGCAGGTTTTTTCCCCAAAGAAATTTATACAAGATAGCACCAATACTACAATGAAACACGTTTGTTTGCTTTAGGACAATCAGGATTTTCAAAATAGTCTGTATTATAGCCCTCTCAAAACTTCCTCATTAGTCTGAGTGGTGACAGGGTCACACAGACCTCGCTATCACTGTTGAAATGCCAACAAAAATAGTCATCGCTTTTTTCTCTAGGATCAATTTTCTAGCCCTAGTTTGGGCTGCTGAGCAATCCTTCAATCACTCTTTTAGTCATGGTCCTTTAACAAACTTTTTTTTAACCTGGTCTGGAACAGTATTTGATTCAAGAGAATTTATTAACACTTTTTAGCTCTGAAAAATGTCTCCCTTTTATTCAATAAGTTTAAAATTTCTCCTCAACTATCATAATATTAATAGAAAATACTCACTAGCTATCATTATGATGTTAAAACTGGTATCCCCTTCATGCAGTTTGGTAGAGGAGGTGTGGGCTTTATTAAGGATAAAAGAGTAAATGCCAAACAAACAGCACTTACTGCTAAATAATCAGATTTTGTAGCCTTAATTAACAGAAACAATTGGCTAGCCCTTTTCTCAAAACACAATTCTATTTTTTACTCATGGCCAAATTGGGATAATTTAACAAGCAATATAAATAGGATGCTTCTTAAAAGAATGCATTTTCAAAGCTACAAAGATAAAATGCAAACTTGACATTAGAATTCATGTGTCCACTGGGAAATTCTTTGAAGCAAGTTCTTTGAAAATGTCATCGAGTAAGTTCTTAACCTCTCCAGCTTTTTCCACTACCTAGATGTTCTACTTCATTTATTCTTGTCTCTTATATCACATCCAATCTACGATTCTTCCTCAGGGCTAGTTAGTTGCTCTCTTCTCTAAAGTTTGATTTTTTCTGTACCCAACCCTAAATACTAGACCCTCCACCTTTGTTCTACAATTAAGTGAGGTTAATGATGATGTAAATATTTGTACATGTTAACAGATGGTACATTTTAACAGCAAAATGGTCACCTTTATTGACCATAATTTTTCATAACTTTTTTTAGGAGGTTTTTGTCTTAGCATGCACATGCTTGCTGGAGAAAGACAGACAGGGACAGTAAGAGGGAAAGTGAGAAATCATCCCCTAAGGGGGGGATGGCCACATCACAATTTCTTCTCCATTCTTCTTCTGGGATCTTGGGCTTGCATGCACATGTGCCCAGTGTGATTTTGAAGCCACTGGATCCGGGACTCAAATTACAGTTGGCAATGTGGGAGTCCAGCGACATAACCACAACGCTTTCTGCTGGCCCCCATTATATAGTATTTGTCAGTGACTGTCTTCCTCTTGCACAATAAATGAGCAAATGTTTAAAATACCCAATTTTTAATTTTTTAAGACGTATTTTTGCTATAGGGCATGTGCACTCGCTGGAAAGAGAGAGAAAGACAGACGAGAAATCACCCCCCAGGGAGCATGGTGGCCATGCTACAGTCCCTTCTCCTCCATTCTCCTTTTGAGATTTTGGGTGTGTGTGTACTCAGCATGAGTATGAAGCCACCAGGCCTGGGACTCAAACTACGGTTGGTCAAGTGGGAGTCCACCAGTGTAACCATCACACCATTTGCTGCCCCCTAAAATGCCCAATTTTTATGATGTTCAGTTCTATTGTTTTGATTCTTTTGTCACCTTTCTTTGATTCTTTTGTTTGATTCTTTTGTCACCTTTCTCACTGAAGAATAGAAAATGAAAACAACTCAAAAATATAATCTCTGGGGGAACCAGCAGTTAGCGTAATGGCTATGTCGCTGGATTCCCACGTAGTCGACCGCGGTTCGCGTCCCGGACCCGGTGGCTTAAAACTCACGCCGGGCGTGTGTGCGTGCGTGCCCAAGATCCCGAGAGGAGAATGGAGGAGAAGGGATTGCGGCGTGACCATCCCCCCTGGGGGGTGATTTCTCGCTTTCTGTCTCTATGTCTCTCTCTGTCTGTCTGTCGAGCGCACGCGCCCTATAGCGAAAATCTCTCCAAAAAAAAAAAATATATAATCTCTGGTATAGTTTCCCAAGTAATAAGTTGCCATAAATAAAAATTGATCATTATTATTCTGAATTTTTCTATATGACAGACAATACTTAGACATATGTACCATTTTTGTTAGCATAGGCATATCTGTTTTGTGAGAATGAATTTAAATCTGATTACTATTTTTTTCTCATACTCCTAAATAAGAACTTCACAATATATTGTAGTTGATACATTGTGATGCAAGTGACACATGCTATCTTATTAGATATTCATAATAAGCCTTCAAAATCCTTAGGGCTCACATGGTAAATGAAAAAATATAAACATTGTGAGCTTAAATGACTTATGAAAAAAGTTCAACTATTTCACATGCAAATAACAGAAGCCCAACTCAAACTTACATACATAAAAAAGAAATGTATTAGCTCCCATGAGGACGAAAGTAAGATTCAAGGCTGACTGAACCCAGTGGTTTCAGCTGTGTACCCACTTTCCAAGGATTTTCTTGGCATATTCCATAATATATTTTGTGTTGTTATTAGGATGAGAATAAAATAACTACAGGAGAGATACTGACTTCATTGAGGAAATGTACGTCTAGGAAAGAGACTGTCTTTTCCCTGAATAATTGAAGCCCGAATTCAAATTTCTCAGAAGCTACAATAAGCTTCATTTCATCCTATTGCCTAAATTTGATCTCACACCCACTTATAATCTAATTGATGTTCACAAAATTGTGTCATTCATTGATAGGTTTTTTTATTACTTCTTCATAACGGTGGTTATAATTGGAATAGTAGATAAGAAATATGTGTGTGCAATTAGTTAATTATTTCACCTGTGGTAGACTCTGCACTCCTTAGAGTAGGAGCTCTTCCTCAATATAGCACAGTATAGATAAGTCCCCTCAACATAATAGGTATTTGTTAAATATTTGGTTATTAATTAAAAGTGAATAAAGCGTGTGTAATTAGTTTTGTATGAAAGTTGGTATTTTACTTAGGTAGAATAAGAACCAGAGGCCCTCAGCCCTTCCTGAGGAGGAATTTGCAATGGGGACTATGTAAGCCATTTTTCTTGCCATGCAGGATCTCAGAACATCTCTCTCCTCTCCTCTTGTCTTTTACCATCAATAGAACAGACACAAATACATCAGATTTACTCATTAGCCAAACCAGGTTCAAATCTAATTTTTATCTCAAATAATTACAATTAAAAATAAATAATTCTGGGTTAAACTTTGCCTCCTTATTAATTATATCCGGGTTACTTCAGAGTTGATAGCCTCCAAAGGGATCAATTTGACTTTGGCAGTCAGGCAGTGGGAACACAGGAATTTCTCCTGTCATCTCTGCTAACGATCACTGCTGTTCTGCTTTGTCTATCGTCCATCCTCAGCTATGCACAGTCCAGTAGCTGGTTGATATAGCCTTGTTGCTCTGCCTCCATGTAGAGGTTCACTCTGTCCCTCAAGGATAGTACTACTCAGCTTTAGGACGCATCTGAGACAAAGGTTTCTCAGATTTGGTCTTTGAATATTACAGTTTAGGGTCCGAATCTTTTTAAGTACCTACATTTCTATCTTCCAGGCACCAGGTGGTCCTTGGAGTACTGGCTCTTAAGTCTACCCTACTGATATACTTTGCTCCTTCTCTTATGCTAAACCAGCTCTAGACATCAAAAATACAATGGTAATGATGGGAACCAGCAGTTAGTGTAATGGCTATGTCGCTGGACTCCCACATAGTCTACTGCGGTTCACGTCCTGGACCCGGTGGCTTAAAACTCACGCTGGGCGCATGTGCGTGCGTGCTCAAGATCCTGAGAGGAGAATGGAGGAGAAGGGATTGTGGCATGACCATCGTCCCTGGAGGGTGATTTCTTGCTTTCTGTCTCTATGTCTCTCTCTCTGTCTTTCTGGTGAGCACATGCGCCCTATAGTGAAAACCTCTCCCCACCCCCCCAAAAAAATATATATAATGATTATGATGATTATTACTTTAGTCTTCAAAACACAAAGGATCCACATATGGCTCTTTTCTACCAAATTTGTTCTTTAGGAGAGCAAACTTAAGTTACTTTATTGGCCTTTGGTGCATTATTTGGAGACCTCTAGCTTTAATAATTTTAAGAGGATTTTCTTTTGTTACCTTTCTCATTGAAGAAGTGAAAATGAAAACAACTCACAAATACAATCTCTGGTATAGTTTCCCAAATAATAATGCCCTTTAATCTTGTTGGAACTTGTTTCTTTGGTTTTGGCATTATTGTTTTGTTTTGTGTTTTTACAATATAATACTGATTTATGGGAAGGGAATCTTGAAAAGCAAAAGTCGAAGAATACCCAATGATTTATTTGGCTTGGTGTAGTTATAGTTCTATTAGACTGCATTTGAGAAATCAAATAATGTTCATGTTCTTATTATGAAAGTGTGTTATTTTTGACATGAAAAATTGATATCTTAACTATGATATGAATAGTCACATTCAAAAGAATAGAAACTCATGAAGTTTTGTGTTCCTAATCAAAGGAATGAAAAAAACGCTATAGTGTAAATCAAAAAAATTGTGCTAAAACAGTGCTATTACAATTACTCTGATGCACCCTTAATAAACATGCAGACACGTTATAACATTGGGAAGACTTCTTTATCTCAACTGTAAATTTCGGAAATTAATAATGTTGAATCTCTAAAGTAACACATAGCATTAAATAAGATAAGGCATGTGATACACTTAGCAGCATAGTGCCCAGATCACAATGCATAAGGGCACTTCAACAAATTCTAGAAAAATGGAAT
Organism: Tupaia belangeri chinensis; assembly: GCF_000334495.1. Lineage (NCBI taxonomy): Eukaryota > Metazoa > Chordata > Mammalia > Scandentia > Tupaiidae > Tupaia > Tupaia belangeri. The sequence goes on along the minus strand of NW_006159556.1, from coordinate 729,563 downwards.
TTATAATGCTAGCTTATTTTGGTGCAAAAAATTGAAATATATGCATAGATTTTTTCAGAATATGCACTTTCCATGACCTTTGTAAGACCTCTCATATATTTAGTAAAGGCTATTATTATCATTATCATCATTATTTTCCATTAATGAACACACATATATGGAGATAAAAATAAAGAAATCTTTACACTGTGATCATCACACTTTTCGCTTGAATTAGATGCTTTCTGAAGAGGCTCAATGGTGTATTTTTAAAAAACTGGTGTTTAGAAGTAATTTTCTTACTCTTTTTTATTTTAATGCATTTTATACACTCAATTACTATACATCACTTAACTTGTAAAGTGAATTTACCCAACATGAATACACCTCACACCAGTCCAGTTGAGGTTGCTACACACGTCATCATCAACAGAAAACAACCATTTCTGTGTCCCATAAATGTCTTGCCTCTCTAATTTTCTCCTTAATTTCTACTCTTGAGCAGGTGCTATTTATCTTCATCCCTCTTCTTCGTTGGTGATCTTCTTTGGTTCCCAATATGAGGGTGCACGGTTGTACAGTTCTAACCTTACCTGGAGATATCATAGTTGAATGGAACAACACCATTTCCTGATTCTTCCTCTGGGTTTCATTCTAAAACCTAGAGTAGGAGAGGAAAGAAATCCTAATTAAAATCACTAATTAAGTGCAGCTATATTTGATCTTTTTGATGTAAGAGTGGGTGGGAAATTTTTATGATCCCATTTTATGTACTCAGAATTGGCACCTAATAAAGTTAAATGATTTTCCTAACATCTCATATCTGAGAAATGGCAGAACAGGAAACTGATTTTAGAATTTGGTGATTTTTTTTCCCCATGCCATTGTCTTCTTATATCTTTCAAAATACAACTTCGTCTTTTCAGAAGTACATTTTCCTTTTCTTTCAGTCTCCCACCTTTTAACTAGGCAAAGCCATGTTTAAACTGCGCCATAACTGTGAACAAATAAAGAGGGATTTGTTGATAGGAAAATGAAATGCTAGGGGATATAAAGGGAAATATTTTTTCTATAGAACACTGGGTTATTCATCTTTGTAATGAGAGTATCCCAATGACTGGAAGAAGTCCAACAAGAGAAGTAACAAGACAGGATCTAAATAGTTTGTACCTGTATCACAGGTCCTAAGAAAACTCACTTGGTGTTTGATGATTTGCTAGAAGGACCCATTGAACTTAGTGGCATAGCACTCAGTGGCTATGGTTTACATTGAAAGGATAAACACCAGGATCAGCAAGGGGATAAGGCTCAGCCAGCAGAGACTAGAGGAATCTATGGGCAGGATTTGCAAAAATTCTTCATTTTGGGAGAGGCCTCACTGAAGGTGTCCCTTCCTCTAGCAGCTAAATACAACAACATGCTGGCAGAGTTCTAGCCCAGAAAAGGCTGCCATCTATTGTTTTTGGAGTCTGTAGTTTTTATTGGGAACCTGTCACATGTGCTTGCTGCCTGTGTGATCAGTCAAATCATCGAAATTCTAGATTCCTTAAAGGAAAGCAAGTGTGTACCACAAATCAGCCTGATGCAGTGAAGACAGTGCTCCCGGCAAACAAAACAGCATTACTGGTGTAAGATACTTGGTCTAAGGCCAAGTTACCAGGCACCAGCCAAGGGCCAGACTTGCAAGCAGATCCTTCTAAAGAGCAATTTAGACCTGCTTTGATAACTCTTTCCTGTATCTTTTCAGTTTCAATATGTGAGGGACAGGGGAACACAGCAGCATTTTGAAACAGGATATATAATTACAGTAGAAGAAAGAGCACCGGGAACCAGCAGTTAGCGTAATGGCTATGTCGCTGGACTCCCACGTAGTCGACCGCGGTTCGTGTCCCGGACCTGGTGGCTTAAAACTCACGCCGGGTGCGTGTGCGTGCGTGCCCAAGATCCCGAGAGGAGAATGGAGGAGAAGGGATTGCGGCGTGACCATCCCCTCTGGGGGGTGATTTCTCGCTTTCTGTCTCTATGTCTCTCTCTGTCTGTCTGGCGAGCGCACGCGCCCTACAGTGAAAATCTCTCAAAAAAAAAAAAAAAAAAAAAAAAGAGCAACAAAGAATGATCGAGTGCATGATCAGTGTTCATGGATGGAAGCCCAGACAGAACATTCCTTCCTTGTTTCTAATGGATCCATTCACTTTACGGGAATTTCAAGTCAGCCAGAGTCCTACGTTGTGAAGGATGATAGTCATTCACCTTCATGAAAGTATGGTGAGTCTCTTTTTTAGTGTTTGCGATGATGCATGTTTTGGGGAAAAACTCTCAAAAAAAAAAAAAAAAAAAAAGAAAGAGCACCAAATAATGATCGTGGTCTTCTATTATCTGTAGGAGAATCCTAATAGTCTAAGTCTGAGTTTTGAAAATGTTCTTATGTTTCATTTACATTGTAAAGACAGCCCAAACCAAGATGGTTAAATATAACTCAAGAAAACATTTACTAAAGCCGGTTTTCTTGTTCTGAATAGCACACTCCAAACAGCAGTAACAGTATGGGCAACGCTGTGTTAACCTAAGCCACAGTGGTTGAGAAGGATACACATGGGGACTTAATACCTAGGATGCACCATGTGAAGGGTCTTCATAAGTGTTCAGAGAATTAAAGTGCCTTCATGAGTGTTTGGAGAATTAAGAGTAAATAAAAGAAATGTGATTTCTCTTTAAGAAGATTTTAAAAGCACCAGGAAGAAGTAATAATTGAGCCTTCTTCATTCTTTGAGAATTCTATGGCAAAGATGGTACAGTGACATTTTTTTTACTGGAAACAAAACAGAGCTGTGAATATTCCAGATATTGGGAGATATCAAGTACTTCAGTGATATAATGGTATAACTTATTATATTCACATTGTACTATTAGTGTTAGTTATTATAATATTAATTATAAATGAGATCAGAAGTGGGAACTGAGCCAAGGTTGCCAAGGTTTTTAATTCTATACCAGAGAGATTCATTCACCTACTTTCTAACCAAAAGAGGGAACTATCCCATGGGATATTAAGCAGCAAATTATTTTTTACAATGTAGGAAAATAATGTGATACCGCATTTTTTTTAATGTTCATGTGAATTTGATTTTTTGCTTCATTATCTATAGAATAAAGAATGATTTAAAAAAATTAGCAAGACCTGATCTAATTGTTCCAGTATGTTCAAACAAATTCTTTGAAGTATTATGTTCCATTGATTAATAAAAATTTTTCTACTTCATTGGGCTTTTATAATTTTCTGATACACATTTCTTCTGGTTCCTTCAATTGGAAAAAGTGTGCTTGGGATGGTATTAGGAATAATTCAGAAATAAAACACAAAGAGATCACATTATTGCAGACATTATTCTTGTACACTATTTTCAAAAATAATATCAGAGTCACCCAAATGGGTCACATTCTACAAATGATAGGTTTGGGTTTTGGAACAAATGTTGCATACATTCCTCTTTAAAATCCATGCCGTTCTGAGGCAAAGCTAATTATCTTAAGGCTGTGTGTCAACTGTTGCCAAATGGTCTCACAGTGAGCGACAGAAGAGAAACGAAGCACAGAGCAGTAAACCTTGGGGACTCACCTGGCCTCCTTTGCAGCCAAGATTGTTCCTATGGTGTCAGACAACAATTAAAAACCCGAAACTGAAGGTGACTCAGAAAAGGGCAAACCAAAAAGTGTAACTCTCTCAAGCAGGTCATCCACATCACAGTAAAAGAATAACCAGAACATAGGGAAAGCGGGAGAAAGGAACGTTTTACAGAGCAGATGTGAGTAGAGATTACCATTCTGCTTATGTGGAGGAGAGCAAATGCTGGCATCAACTGTCAGGAGCCAGCTGAGTAATCTCCACAGCTCAGTCTGCTGTTTTAGGCCCATTGTTTCCTCAGAAGCAAGGGAGATGGGCTATCTGACTGCTGGAGCTGTTTTGTAAGAAGAGCATTCTATAAGGATTTATGTAAAAGGACCAATTTGTAAAATACAGTAATGTGAGGAGCATGAGAAAGACTTTTTTGGCTTGACCTAGCACATGAATTGGTCTAAACCCCAAACAGACATTTGAAACAATCCTTTTTGAGTGAATCAGTGAGTCAGAAAATAAAGGTGAGGGGTTGGTGTATTTGTTAATTGACTGTTAGCATGTGCAGAGACAAATATTGCCACATTAGGACATTTGTTTCATCCTTCTCTTTTTTTTTTTTTTTAAGAGATTTTAGCAAAAATCCATAGGGCATGTGCACTCCCTGGGAAGACAGAGAGAGAGAGAAAAACAGAAAATGAGAAATCACCCTGCCCCAGGAGGTTGGCCACACCATAATCAAGAGTTTGAGGGACCAGCACTCAGCATAATGCCTATGTCGCTGAACTCCCATGTAGCCGACCACTGTTCAAGTGCTGGAACCGGTGGATTAAACTCACACCAGGCGCATGTGCGTGCGTGCCCAAGATCCCGAGAGGAGAATGGAGGAGAAGGGATTGCGGTGTGGCCATGCCCCCTGGGGGGTGATTTCTGGCTTTCTGTCTCTCTGTCTCTCTCTGTCTTTCTGGCAAGCGCATGTGCCCTATGGCAAAAACCTCTCCAAAAAATAAAGAAAGAATTTGGGCCCACATGCACAAGTGCCCAGCATGAGGTTGAAGCCACTAGGTCTAGGACTTGAACTGCAGTCACCCAGGTGGGAGTCTAGGGATGTAACCATTATGCCTTCGGTTGATCCTTTATCCTTCCTCTTAAAAGTAGACTATACCCTTGGGGATGTTGGAATAGGGTAGGTAAGAAAGGAGACCCTAGGGACTCAAAGTTCCCAACAAGTTTGCATTCTCTGGTTGGAAAAGCTATGAGGTGGTTTGAAGTCTTTAAAACTAAAAAATACCTTTCTGACCAGTTCTGTGTTGTAGACGGTAATTCTAGACTATGGAACAATGATCAGATTGCTAATTCATGAAGAACAGTGCCTAATTTTTTCATTGATGTACTTTCAAGTTGAATAAATCATAGAATAATACCATTACAGTTAAGATAAAGATAATGCAAAGATTCATTTTTAGAATCTATCTTCCCAACTAGTGTATCATGGCTAGCCCTTGCCAGATGTAGCCATTGGATTTACTTAATTGGCCCTTTTCTTGGCATAACAAATAAATGTACTAGTTGGAATAGAAATCTAATGATAGAAAATCATGTATTAATATTTAAAGCATCACCAGATTTTTGGAAGGTGTTATGTGATTATGAGATTGGGAGAATTAAAATATACCCAATTAGTTATAACATTCTCTTCTTAATGTTCTTGAATTACCTAGAGGGATGCAATTTCTAGAAATTCATGATGCAAATGCAGTTAAATTGAAATGAATACTATAGAAAAATGAGACGGTCATTTTATTTTCAGGTAGGTCTTTGGGTTTGAGAGGATATTAAATTACATTATGGAGCATTGATCTGTCAAAATTATAGAACATTGATCTGTCAGATGAAAATTTAAGGCATAGTACATTTTTGACTTGCAGTCTGAGACTACACATTTATTTTTCTGTTCTGTTTTGCTGTTCCTAGAAATTGATAATGACAGAAATAAACACTTTTAATAAAATAAGATCTCCAGCAGTGGATTTTGACACAATCTGATTTATGTGTTTAATACGGAGTCTTCAATAGAGTTGCTCAGACAATGTATGGTTATACAATATGAGTACTACTGTACATTTAAAACTGAGAACTTTAAATGGATATACTGAAAGCTATGCCAGTGCAGAAGGTAGTAATTATTAAACATAGAAAATGGACATAGCAAAGGCTTAATAGCACACGTTCATACTAGCACAGATTACTTATTTTTTATTTTGAAGAGCTCTTAGGAAGAATTTTATTATCTTTTAAAATTTTGCCAGAGGGTGCGTGTGTTCCCAGAGAGAGAGAGAGAGAGAGAGAGAGAGAAAGCACCCTCTTCCACCCCTCCTATACACACATGGGGAATGGTCATACTCCTATTGGGATTTTGGACATGAATATACAAGCATCCAGTATGTTAATCAAGTTGTAGGGTCCAGGGTTCTTGCTAAGCAGTTGGTCACATGGGATCCAGGCACCTTAATGAACACGCTACTACTGGCTGGCCTGTGTTGGGTGAAATCTTTTTTTTCCAAACAAAAACTTTACTTATTTCATTCAGAAAACACTGACAAAATAAATTTCAGTTGCAATTTCACATGTATCAAAAATACAGGTGATATTTATCACAATAACTTGTAGATACAAATTAACAGTAAACTAGTTTCACATTTGAACACTGGTCCTTTCTTTTTGGCAAAGTGCTCTTTTGATGAGAGATAAATTAACATATACACATTACTGTGAACTCTTTTAGACAATATAAAAAGAGGTTTTGATTTGTTTTTCCCTTGTAAATAAAAGTTTATATTCCAAACATTTTGTTGCTTTTTAAGTCAAATAAAAATATATGGGGACTATATATATATATATATATATGTATGTATATACTATATATATCACTATCTCCTAATTGCTCATTTGACTTTTTTCTGAAGTGCTTAAAAGTACACATATGTATAAACTTCAGTAGCAGTAGCAGGGCTAGTAGGTGGCATGGTGGTTAAGCTACTGGACTTCCACATGGCTGACACGGTTTGAGTCCTGGACATGGCAGCTTGAAAATCATGCTGGGCACGTATGTGTGCTTGCCCAAAACCCTAAGAGGAGACTTGAAGAGAAAGGATTGCAGCATGGATTTCTCAGTTTCCCTATCACTGTCTCTCTCTCCAGTGAGCACACACACCCTATGGTAAAAACCCTAAAAAAAACCAAACAAACCAAAAAGAAAAAACAATCAGTAGCATAAAAAGAAAAAATCAATGATAGCAGTTAAGTTGTTAAAGTCTACATGGATCTTGCCATTTGTGAAACTTGAGGATGTCAGTTGAGTCTGAGTCCTGTAACTACTATCCCCATTCAAAACTGACTGGTGAGGGGCCCAGCAGTAAGCATAATGGCTATGTCACTGGACTCCCATTTAGTTGACAGTGTTGAGACTTTTCCAACTAATAGTGACCCAAGATCTTTCTGATAAAGAAAGAAAATGCGTTATGAGGCAGACTACCATGAGAGAAGTATTTGGGATATAGGTAAAAGGATGAACAGAATCTTGGACTGTCAGTCAATCAATTGGAAGAAAAACAGAATCATTTTCTTTTCTCTCTTGGAGTTTCCTCAAGAAATTCTATGTAGCAAGAAGGAATTGAAATTTTAGCATCAGTATCAGAACCCACAGAATGCCAAATAGCACTTACTGAATATAATCATGTATAAATTTACCAGTTTATAAAATTTTGTTCTCAAGGTATAAAATAGATTCTGCCTTTTTGAGCTAAATCTTTTTTGTTTTAAAAATTATAATAAAATGAAATAATTACTCTCTATATTATAACAGATCCCTGGAATCCATTCTCCTTACTTTAGTTGAATTCAGTTTATATTTCTAAATTTTGTATCTATTAGTTGAATTTGATCCTAAAATGATCATTGCCATCTTGGTAGAAAGGAGAAAGGAGACACTGTCTAGTCAAGCATTGTGATGTGAAGAACAGTCTGACATCAACAGTTTTGAAAAATACAGTCTTTGTCATCAATTACTCCTATGCATTTAATAGAACAAAAATGATGCACTTTTTTGAATGTTATAAGCTAGATAAGAAAATGCTGACTCAGGGATCAGCAGATGGTATAATGGTTGCATTGCTGGATTCCCCCGTAGTCAACTGCAGTTGAAGTCCCAGACCCAGTGGCTTAAAACTCACACCGGGCACAGGTGTGTGCATGACCAAAATCCCAAGAGGAGAATGGAGAAGGGATTGTGGCATGGTAATCCCCCAGGGTGGGGGGGTGATTTCTTACTTTCTGTCTCTCTGTCTCTCCATTGAGCACATATGCCCTATAGCAAAAATCACTCTTAAACAAAAATGCTGACCCAAAATTATAAATGAAATCTAAATTTTGATTATTAAAATTGAATTAGAATAAATGAATTGGTTTTATCTGATAGATCTCTAAAGTCAACACCACTTATATTTCTTACAGATATACATTTACATAGTATAAATTTGGTAGAACTCTTTAGGAACATGGATGATCAGAAAAGTAAATATTCTATTCATTCAATGTGGGGACATGCGCTGAGCAAACACCACATGCTCTTTTGGGGTTTGGCAGAACCTTGTAACTTGTCTTTCCCTGACCTTGGCTGCAGACAGAGCAAGGGTGGAAATTACTAGGGGCGTTCCAGCAGACACATCTGATGGACTTCAAGAAACATCTTGACCCCAAATAGTAAAATCCAATCCCTGCTCTGCATCTGAAAGGTTCTTTAGCCTACTCTGGGTGTGGTGGCACACTCCTTATGGAGAAGTTCTTTAGCTCCTTCCCCACACCTAACAGCTAGTTCTCTGCATTAGAAAGGAAGATGAGATTTACTCTAGATGGGATTACCGCCAAGGGATACACCTTGCCTTGGGTGTGACTAATCCCTTATAGATTTGTTAACGGCTTCTTATTGTCTGTAACCTGGCAACTAATCCATGAAGTGTCATGAAACATACATGTGTAATGTCTCCTTGTACTATAAATAAAGACGTCCAGTTCATCTGGGCGGCACAAGTTGCTTGGGCTACCTAGGCTCAGGCTGCCTGTGTCCGTTTCCACTCCATCTTTTTGTCTCATCTTTTCTGCTTCTTCCAAAATAGTGCTAAGCCTGGGGGCGGACGCCGACAATTCAATAAGCTTTTAGTATACATTTAGCAGCTGCCATGCACCAACCATTGTTTGGACAATTGGATTGATGTAAACACATAAAAACAAATGTCCCTATTTTTGTTTCACCTATAGTCTAACATAGAGCAATGGATAATAATGATAATCAATTTACATAGTTTGTCAAATCTGCTAGAAGATTTTAAGTGTGACTTGAGGTGAAGTAGGTACTAAATAATATTAAATAGAATTATAAAAGTGAGCCTCACTGGAAAGTGCGACTTAAGAGGATGTGGGAGTTGTTTATACAAGTGTCTGGCTGAGGACAATTCCAGGTGGGATGGACATTTAGTGCAAAGGTCTATGGTGGGAGGATGCCTACATGTTGAGCTATCAAGAGAGCGAGAACAATGTAATGAAGGGATGGGGAAGGGGGAATGGAAAGAAATAGAGTCACTGGTGATAGGTAGATTGACAGGCAGTGACTCACATCTAGCTATTAATCCTCTCTTTTAAACTTCCTTCATTTCATGTTCCATGTAAAGACTACCAAAAACGGCGTGCCTGATAGAACGATGATTCAGTCAGCTTAGTTTCACCAGAGTAGCTTTTCACGTGATAAAAGTAATTGCCTTTCATGATACTACATCCCACATGTTAGCTGCTAATCCTTGTATGTGTAAATTCATTAGACATTTGCCACCTTGATTGAGTGCTAAAAGCAATATACTTTTCATTGACAATAGTTAAGGAAATTTGTTTTCTGAAACTGTATTTCTAACTTCCTATTTAGCAATTAATTAGCAGAAGGCGTCAGAAAGCATAGCATGTAAAGAATTTGTATTGTGTTGTAGAGAAAGTCATGACTCATTTTTACATAGAAAGATACGTCATGACATTCCTGACGACCTAATAGAAATTCTATGTCGTTGATTAGTCTGAGACCTGAAATGGAACGACACCTTCATCAGAAATGATCACCCAGCTATGAACAGCAGAAATAGAAATAATTCAGTTTCAGAACAAACTTTACTGTATTGAACCTTATAAAATATGAGGACTCAAGTCCCTGGAGCAGAAGGAATTTAACTTATGCAGTATACCAAGATGAAAACGGCTAGAAAACTGGGGGCATGGAAGTGCTATACTAGTTTAATATTTTAGTTAGCCTAGAGCTACGATAATCACCGACAAACCCTAAGAAATGTTATTTGTGCCCATACAGTAACATTAATTTTCTTTTAATCTTTGTCTGCCCCAGGAAATACTTCAATTGAATTTCACATTTCTTTCCAAGGAATCAAGGACTCTAGAGTCCAATGTCATTTGCTTTAACTTTTCCCCTCACAGTTACTTTCAAATTCCAAATGAATTCAAAACCAATAATTTATTATGTTTCATTGACTTCTTCAATATATGAAAATGAGATGGCTTAAATTGATCCCTTGAACTTTAATATATTGAATTAGTCTTATTCATTTGATGGATTATCCAATCATTCATTTATTAAGCACACATTAATCTAATTCATATTAGATAGTCATAAATAAACACACAAAAGTAAAGCAACAGTTACTACTGGAGGTAGTGATTTCAAAAGAAGTGTACTGATTGCAAAAGAAGCTCCTTAATAAGATACCCTGGGCTTGGACCAGCAGGTGGCATGGTGTTTAAGGAACTGGACTCCCACATGGCCAACCACAATTAGAGTTCTGGACCTGGCAGCTTGTTTTCTCACTTTCTCTCTCTCTTCCTCTCTGTCTGTCTCTGGTGAGTGCACGTGCCCTTTAGCAAATTAAAAAGAAAAAAATTAAATTGAATAAATCATTTATTTTAAAAAAGATACCTTGGGCTCAATATTCAACTCTCTCTTCTTTCAGCTTCTTTCCTTAAGCAAGTTAATTAACCTCTCTTTTCTCTGAAATGAAGACTAACAACGGCATCTGCAACATAGTGTAATCTTATGAGAAATTTTTTAAAAAGTCATGTAAAGTGCTTTGCATAATGCCTATCATCTAGTAAGTAAGAAAACAAAAGTAATTATGTTTGTTCTATATATGTACACATTTAGTAGTTCCCTGTATGGTTATAACATTACAAAAGATGATAAGGGAGGGGCTTTTTCGTTTATGAAAAGACAGGTTCGGCACTGAAGAACAATAAAATGTTGGAAAGTAATGGTATTTCTTCTTTTTCAAAAGAGATAAAGAGCAACTCAAAGCATCCAGTAAATGGATTAGAGCTATCATGGAATAGACTTTCAGAGATGAAAAGAATGACTAACTTAGGAGAAAAAGAAGGAACATGTTTGATACATTTTGACATTTGCCTGTTCTTTTTTGTCTTTGGCTAGATCTTAGCCCAAATCTTGATAAACTTCATAAAACTTTGAACATTTCCTTTCTAGTTCTCTCTGTAAGTTATAATTTTAACACAAAATATTCTTTCAATGCAATGGCTATGAAAGAGAAGAATCACAAAGAATATTTGAACTATTTTCATTGACTTTAAAGGAGACTAGAAATTGTATGTAAGAGTGAATCCTTATAGTATTTAAGTGTAGATTAAGCAGCCTTGGAAAACTTTCTGAATTTCTAAATGAATACTATAAACCTATGACTAGTCACACACCTTAATATTATCATCATTTACAAAATGAATCCTAAATAAGGCTAAGGTTAGAAATCCATATATGCAGTCAACGATTTTTATCAGTAATATAGCAGACACTGAGTGTAAAGTCTACATAGAAAATGATAAAGAAAAAGGTAAATATTAAAATAAAACCAGGATATAAAGACGAAATAAGACTGATACCATAGGTGTATTAAGTTCTAGTCAACCTTACTAGAGTTTCTCAACTTCTTAAATACTTTCACCAGTTTCACTGAGAGGCCATAGAAGACAGAAAGATGCGTAACAATAACTTGTAAGAGACCTAATCTCTTTGTCTTAAAATTAAAATAAGGCCCAGAGAGTAGATTTTAAAGCTTTGTGGACACCCTGCCTTTCCCGCCTTCCACCGCAATCATTTTCATGATAGAGAAATCAAGACCCAGAGAAGTAAACAGTATCTTCATTCCCCAAGAGTGCGCTTTTCTCCTTAAAATGGTGCTTCTGTTTTAGGAATAAATGTAGTGTTAAGAAGAGGAGATAAGAGCTGTCCTAGAGACACTCCTGCCCTGGTTTTGGATCACATGCCCTAGCTGCAAGGTGAAACTGACATAGCAAGAACTAGTAAAGTATACATCTTATCATATCTCATGGCTCAGAGGTTAAGTGGTTTGGCCCTTATGGAAAGAAATACACACTGCGTGTGTGTGTGCTCCAAATCCTAAAGCCTGGAGAAATAGAAGAAAAAAGGCTCACAGCATAACCATGCTCCATCAGGGGATGCTCTCTCTGTCTCTGCACATGCATGGCCACGCACCTTATGGCAATAAAAACAAACAGTTCAAACATAGCAGAACACCAGAAGATCATTTCTGTCATGATAAAAATTAAATTAGGGCCAGCCTGTGGCATGGTGGTTAAATTGGCTGGATTCCACATGGCAAACTGCGAGGTCTGAGACCCGGATACTGGAAGCGTGAAAACCGTGCTGAGCATGTGTGCATGTCTGGCCAAAATCTTGAAAAGAGGGAGAAATGGAGAAGGAGAGATTGACTGTCCTTCATGGCAGGTTCTTCTCACTCCTCCTCACCACCTCCCTCTTTCTATTTCTCTCCCAGTAAGGGTACACATCCTCTGGCAAATTAAAAATGAATGAATAAATAAATAAATAAATACTTAGAACAGTGCTTGGTACTAGTGTTCTAGAAAAACACTCAGAAAATATTAGTTATTTGTATAATTATAGTATTAATAGTATAATTTCATTGGGTATCCAACAAGATGTCGACAAGAGCAGCAGCATCTTACACTACTAACAAAAACTAGTATACATATCAGTTACCTATGGACTAGGCCTTGTGTCTCTATACATTTTCTAATTCATTCCTACCAATTATTTCAATTTTAACAGCTGTGGGACCTAGCACATGATATGGTTAAGAAATGTTCTAAAAGTTACACAGCTTTTAAGGCAAAGGTTTATGGTAAAACTACTAAAAAATATTGGTTAAACGTAGATAGTTCTAGCTTCTGACACTGTGGTGAGAGTTCAAATCTCAAAATTCCTACTTAATATAAATTCAATTCCCTGGATACAAATCTTCCTTTTTGAAAAATGAAGAGATCAAACCAGAAATTATGTAAAGTGTCTTCTCTTTTCTGTGCCTCCACAGCTGAGGCCAACTCTTAAAAAATTATGGAGTTATTCAGAACCTTTTAAAAGTTAATTATTGGGGGCTAGAAGGTGGTGTGGTAGTTAAGGGCACTGGACTCTCAAGTGGCCGACCATGGTTCCAGTCCTGGACCTGGTGGTTTGCTTTTTCACTTTCCCTCTCTTATTCTCTCACTCTGTCCCTCTCTGGTCAAATTTAAATAAATAAATAAATAAATAAATAAATAAATAAATAAATAAATAAATAAATAAATAAATAAATAAATAAATAAATAAATAAATAAATAAATAAATAAATAAATAAATAAATAAATAAATAAATAAATAAATAAATAAATAAAATTATGCTTTAAAAAAGTTAATTATGGAACCAGTAGTTTACATAATGTCTATGTCGCTGAACTCCCATGTAGTTGACCACGGTCCACGTCCTGGATCCAGTGTCTTAAACTCACGCCCGGCACATGTGCTTGAGTGCCCAAGATCCTGAGAGGAGAATGGAGGAGAAGGGATTGTGGCACGGCCATCCCTCCTGGAGGATGATTTCTTGCTTTTTGTCTCTCTTTCTCTCTTGAATCATAACTACTTTCTACATTTCATAATAAAAAAATTATCACGATAAGATCTCTGTAATGTTGTTTCATCTGTTCATTCCTTTTTTTCTTTTCTTTATTTTTGGAGAGGTTTTTGCTGCCAGAGAGACAAAAAGATAGAAAGTGAGAAATCACCTCCCAGGGGGAATGGCCACGCCACAATCTCTTCTCCTCCATTCTCCTCTCAGGATCTTGGGCACGCACGCATACATGCCTGTCGTGAGTTTAACTTACCAGGTCCAGGACTTAAACCGCAGTCGACTACGTGGAAGTTCAGCGACATAGCCATTACACTCACTGCTGGTCCCTGTTCATTCTTTTTAAAAATTTTTTTCATATTGGAAAAGTAAATCAATGAAATCTAAGATAATAGAAAGTATTTTTCCAACTTCTTGTTT
>NW_006159556.1:679352-715494 GCF_000334495.1 Tupaia belangeri chinensis | reverse complement strand
GTTTATGACATATAGCAATTTTTGGAAGAGATCATAATAATTTTGAAGGGGACCTCCCTCCCCTCTGCATAGTTTAGACAAAAAACGACCCTATAACCCAACATAGTTACTTGGGGTTTCCATGCAGATGTCTGATGCAAGAGAGATTTTGGCAGGAAATTCTATTTTATTCAGTTAATAGCTTTTTTCCCTTAATGCCTTACTAAACCATCTTAATTTAGCACATTGCAGAACATTTGCTTTAGGGATTTTTTTTTTTTCCTACCTACAATTTATAACATTTTGGTTTGGTCTCATGTGATTACTTTTAATCAGTGCAAAGGGTTTTTACTCCCCAGAGAGCAAATATGTACATGGAAGAAAGTGTATTCTCCCCAGACATATCCACCAGAGTATTTTTAAATATTATTTGTTCAAGACACGCTAGATAAATATTATATCTGTACTGTTTCATAAATATTATATCTGTACCTTTGAAGAATAACAGAATGCATTAAATCAATTAAAAATTTTAAAACATTATATTAATTTTGAATTAACCAATACACATACACATTTATATATTATATATATATGAGTAATTTGACTGTTTGTGTGTATTTCACATCTTTCTGAATGTCAGATTGCTTCTGTGAATAGAATTAAAACATGCTCATTTCTTTATAAATTATTTAGGTATGTATTTTAGTGGAAATTATACAAAATATAGAAATGTAAAGGATTTTTCATCATGCGATCTTTATGTAAGTGAACACAAAGAAGGGTTTCAGTTCCTTGAGATTAATATTCTTGAAAATACACTGTATCTCAAATGGATACACTCTTCCTAGACCTCTTAGGGAAGTGCTAATTAACTTTTAATGGGCATATGAATCATTTGGAAATGTTAAAGTGCATATTCTTGCTCAATGGGTCTGGAGAAGTCTGAGATTTGCATTTCTAGTGAGTTCTGAGGTGATGATAATGTTGTTAATCCAGTCACCATTCTGGAGTAGCCAAATTTTAAAAATAGTTTGTGGGACTAGCAGATGGCAAAATGGTTATGTCCTTGGACTCCCACATGGCAGATCATGGTTTGATCCCAGATCCAGAGGCTTAAACCTCATATTGAATGCATGTGCAATGCATGCCCCAAATCCCAAGAGAGGAGAAAGGATTGCAGTGTGGCCATTACTCCAGGGGGTAATTTCTCATTTTTCTGTCTCTTTCCAACGAGTGCACACACCCTAGGCAGAATCTCTAAAAATAAATGAATAAATAAAAAGTTTATGGCAGAGGCAGCAGGTGGAGTGATGGTTAATGCACTGGATGGATTACCATGTGGCCTACTATACACTTGAGTCCCAGACCCAGCAGCTTGAAAATCACATCAGGCATGTTTATACATGTTCCCACAATCTCAAGAGGAGAATGGAGGAAAAGGGATTGCATTGTGGCATGTGGCATGACCATCCCTCCTGGGGGATGATTTCTCACTTTCTCTCTCTTTTTCTAGTGTTCTAGTGAGCACATGGAGTGTCTGATGAAAATATTAAAAAAATGCACACACACACACACATATATATATAATGTTATTATGTTTCTCTTGGTGCATTTAATGCTTGATTGGTTGGGGAGATATTATAGTCTTCTTTCAAAGCAAACTGACCAAGTTACTGTCAGTAAGACCGAGCAAAACCCAAGACTGCTGCAGTTTTCCTAGCAGAGGCAAATCACAGCTGGGACTTTCCCTAACACCTTTCCCCATTTGAGCTTCCTGAACTTCCAATTTGAAGACTCACACTTTTTCTAGTACATAGACTAATTTCAGTTATCAGTTATCATCTCGCACTTCACACCTTAGGAATTTTCAGTGAATCTGACAGCAATGTAGAGTATTTGACATTTTCGATGAAATACAGTTTTGCCTAAAGTCTTGTTACCATAAGGAGAATCCTCCTAGATCATTATTCTCTGTCCTATGGCTTTCAAACTATTGCCATCAGATAACTTGCCTAAGTTTTCCCACAACTTGATAGTTCTTTCCAAAATCTCCCTTCTATGTTATAATCAAGCGTTTTATATAGCTAACTCGAGACATCAAATCTTTCTTGGCAAGTTTACCTCTCAGCCTATATTTTACCATATTTCAACCATACAAATACACCTTTTAAAATTTTTGGTATGTTCTGATACCCAGCTCTTCTTAGTCACTCTGTTGCTATAAAGAAACAGTATAATTAGTACATGCATTTCCTGTTATAATATGCTTATATTCATAAGTATATAACACATTAAACATTTTTCCTTATGTCAGTTAAAAGAAATCTGACTAAGATTGAAACGATGAACTGTATCAACGATCTTAAAATATTGGTTAAATTTTGCTTTTGGATTTTGCAAATCTGGCACTTGGATTTAAATTTTGTAAGATTTCATTTTCTCCATTGAAAGATAACAATACTCACTTGCGTTTCTATTTCTATTCATAAAGAACTAATGTCCATAAGACTCACCCTTCAGTCGTCATAGTTAGAAAGCTGGACCAAGAATATTAAACAATTTTCAGAGATTAAAAAGTGGGCAGGGAGCACTATCATCTTCTGAAAGGAGAAAAATAAACAGAATGTTATAACACCTTTACTCCTGTCTGTAGGTAATTTGTGGACCATGGTACATGAAGAGGCTTCCCAAATATAACTTTATAGTTTTTAAAATGTTTTGGTTGAGAAGGCACAGACCTGTGTCTGAAGAGAATAAGGCAGCTAGAATTTGTGGGACAGATTACCAGAAAAGGTCAAATATACACAGAAAGAGCTCTAGAAAACCTGCATAGAGGCTTCCAAGTGTTTGTTTTAATCACAGTCTCCACATCATGTGCAAATCCATATTGTCAGACAAAGAACAACTGCTAAGAATAATTACCAGAGAACTATAAGTAGAAGAATTCCTAGAGCTCTCAGAAGTCTGAAACTATTTTGAATCTCATTGAATCTCATCTGCTGGAATAGTGAACTCTCATTGAATACATGGGGTATTCAGTAGATGGTACATAGGGTCAAACTTTAGTTATAGGAATAAATTATATGGAGTGAAAACTACTTCAGAGTCATCTTAAAAGTTAAATTAAAACCAGGCTTCATAAAATCAATCTGACTCACAAGTAATTTAACTGTCTCCTGGAGCCAATTATACTCTAAGAGAATATAACAAAATCTTCACTGAAGAAAAAACCAAAACAGAATTACCCATATCTAGAACCCAATTAAAGGTTATTGGACATGAAAAGAAATAGAAAAATGAAGAAAATCAGTCAATAGCATCAGACCTGTAAGTGATAGATGATGGTGTTGGCAGACAAGACATTCAAAACACTACAAATATAAATATGTGAAAGCATTAAAGAAAAGTATAAATATAATGAAAGAAATAAAAATAATACCAAAATTATACTCTTATGGATGAAAACTAAAATATCTGAACTAAAAATTTCACCAACTGGGACTAACAGCAGTTTAGATGCTGTAGATGAAGTGATCAATGAATTTGAATATGGAACAATAGAAAATGTGCAGAAGGGAAAAGGAATTACAAAAAGAAACAGTGTCTTTGCTATATGGGTCTTAATGTGTCGTTTAATGTTAATTTGTATTCCAGAACTAGATGGTAGGAAAAGAGAACATCAGAAATGCTGGAGATTCAATGGCTAATTTTCACCCTAAATTTTAATAAAACAATACCTACTTCAAAAGGTTATAATATCAAATGAGAAAATGTGTGTAAGAACATATTTTACCTGTGCTTGGCCATTGTGAATATTTTCATTGTTTATAGGCTCTTTCAAAATGGATTCTGTTAATGTAAATGATTTCCTATAAACAGAAATCAGGATACCATTGTTTATAAAAATAATCAGGATGTCAAGCTCATACTAAAACATTTTCCAGGTTCAAAACAATAATGAATCTATTTTTATAAAACAAAATGGGCTTAGTTAATATTTGTGTTTATATAATCTTTTGGGTTTTTTTGAGAGGTTTTTGCTATAGGACATGTACACTCACCAGAAAGACAGAAGGATGAGAGACAGAAAGTGAGAAATCACCCCCCGGAGGGGATGGCCACACCGTAATCCCTTCTCCTATATTCTCCTCTCAGGAGCTTGGGCACACATGTACATGTGCCTGGAGTGAGTTTAAGCCACCAGTTCCAGGACTTGAACCATGGTCGACAACATGGGAGTCCAATGATGTAACTATTATGCTGTCTGTTGGTCCTATGTTTATATAATCTTAGCTAAATAATTCAAGAAATAATTTTGTAGATATGAAAATATAACATTTCTATAACATCCTGAATAGCTTTTGAACATAAATGTCACCTAATGAAAAAAATTTACCCTATATTGTCTTTATAACTATGAAATATTGAAAAGTCAATTTATTCTACGCCCCAATGTGCTGCTGAAAGAACAAAACTGATAATTTTTTCTTAAATTCCAAAATATAAAGCTAGAAATGTATTTAAGTCTAGGATATCTTTTTGAGTCTTTTTAAAAAAGTAGATGTGTTGGTGATAATACAAATATACAGTTATGGTTACACTCTGTTCAGATTTTCATTAAAAAATAAAACACTCACTTAGATCAACATTCTTAATGATAATGTAAAAACTTTTTTTTTTTTTAAGGTTTTGCCATAGAGCACAAGAGGTGAGAAAACACCTCTTAAAGAGGATGGCCATGCCGTAATCCCTTCTCCTCCATTTTCCTCCTGGGATTTTGGGCATGCACGCACATGCACCTGGAGTGATTTTTAATTTGCCAGGTCTGGGAGTTGAACTGTGGTCTATCATATGGGAGTTTAGTGTCATAAGCACTATACCACCTGCTGGCCCCTATTCATATCTTTTTTATTAAATAAACTGTTTTCTTCAAGTTTTTATAGTAGTAATAATTATTGGTACATTTTCAACCATTATTTTGCCTTTCTTTTTCAGGTTTTAAACTTGAAAAGACTGGAGGCAGTACAAGGAGGGAGAGAGGTAAGAACGTTTAAGGGAGAAAGATAGGGAAGAAGACAAACCGTAATTGCGGGGTTGTAGTAATGTGGTGATGGTGATCCATGGTAGTCATGTGGATAATGGTGATGGCTATGTATCACAAGACATTTCATGTTTATATACTCTCAAACACTCTGGCTGAAAACATTTTATACCTGTTTATGTAAGTATATTATTTATGCTCGTTTCTCTGAAGCTGAAGCAAAATTGTTTCCTTGGTTGGGCAAGAATTATTTCTATTAAAATGGATTTCTTTAGCACCAAGGCCCTCCAAAGAGGGCAGAAAAATCCTTCTGAGCAAATGTTACAATGCAGTATTTGAACCAACTCCTAAGGGATTAGCAACATTCTAACAGTGCAAATATTTTATGATGTTTGAGATTCTTAGTTTTCTCATCAAAGGTCACGGGCAGATGTTACTAACTGGTACACATGATGAGATGGCCTAAAGTTGCTTTGACAAGGCTTTAAAACTACTTTCCTGATTGCCTATTCCATATCCTTTGTAAAGAGAGAACATTGTTAATAGTACAAAACACAATAGCATATCACATATATTACGTACATTACCATTTCCTAATTCTACTGAATATGAAGATACAATATTGATTAACATTCTTTCCATGCCAAATGTATGAATGTTGTAGTTTATGATCCATGTTGCTGAAAGTGTGATAAATACTGAATATTCAATTCAGTAATCAGTCATTTTGGGTTGCACAAAAGTGATTTTATTTTATTTTTTTGGTGATACTCGAGTAACAATTTGGGGACAAAAGGGAAGGTGTTTTTTTCTTATAAAATCTTAAGTCTATTTTTTTTTCTTCCTTATCAAATTAGTGATGTTTGCCTCTTCCCCTCACTCTTTTAATTTCTAGTTGTATTGGTTTTGATATATTATTGCTTCCAAGTAAGCATGTCATGTAGGGCCTCTTTCTCTTTCCTCTTCTATGTTCCATCCAGGAGAATCTATTCCTGTCGAGGAATAAATAATAGTTGGTTCACATCCACAAAAAAGCATGGGAGGTGAAATATAGATCAATTGTCAGATATTTTTCATGTTGCAGGAGAGTAAGAGAATGAGAACATGGTTGTGTATGACTGAGAAAAAAATGTGCAGTCCGTAAGGAAGGTAATTGAAGGGAACTGCTCTTGCTTAAACATGACGGAAATGGATCTACTTAGAGAAAGAACTATTCTCTTCAACTCCAAGAATTTATTTCTGTTGAGTTAGCCCTTTCAAGGACATACATATGGAGTTACTCAGCTTCTCACAGCTGCTTCCAGCCCAGTAGAAACTGAGTCAAACAAATATTACTTAACTCCATGTACCCATACAACAGCATTGCAAGATGGTGGCAAAATCTGTTACTGTTCTAAGATTCTGTAGTTTTTAATGGTATTTTTTAAGGCTTAATGATATGGGTTTTTACTGAAAATAGTGACTGTTGAAGTTCTGCATATTTTCCTTGATTTTATTTTGATTATAAACATACTTGTGGGTAAGAACATGCTAATATTGCATATTAAGTTCTAAAAATTTACTGTATCTATGTGCATAGAGTGGGGAGCCTTGATTTGACCTTTTCTCCTGAGCTTAGTGGCATAATGTAAAGAAGGTAAGATCGTCAAATCACTGGTGGTGTCGTAAAGTCTTCTCCTGACACCTCCTGTCCATGTGCAGAAAGTAAATGTCGACTATTAAACTTGAGAACAACTTTACTTCTTTTTGGGACAGCAATGTGTTAGTTGAAAAAACTTTTATTCACTTTAATTACTCAATTTATCTTTGATGAAACTGGATCCATTTTATGGTAAGAAACTTTAAGGAAGTATCAGTAGGGAAGCTATGCTGTGAAAACTGTTCCCTCAAGTCTCACTACGAGGTGGTCTGTTAAGAAAGAGCCCAGAGATCCACTGTGATCTCTCCTGTTTAAGAAATGAGCTTGTGGGTGGCAGGTGGTAGGGAGGTCAAGGTGGCTGGCTTCCCACATCATTGACTGCAGCTCATCCTGAACCTGGCAGCTTGAAAAACACACTGAGCAAGTGTGTTTGCATGCGCAAAATCCTGAGAAGAGAATGGACGAGAAGGGAGTGTGGCATGGCCATCCCCTATGTGGGGTACTTTATTATTTTCTCTCTCTCCATCTCTCTGCCTCAGGTGAATGCTCGCACCCTATAGAAAATTTTTGAAAAACAAAACAAAAAAAGTATAAAATCTTTTCTACTTTAAATGAGAGGTGCACATGTATCCTTCTGACTTTTATTTGCTCTGTTCTGTCATGGGTACATCACAAAGTGTACAATGTACTTCTGACTATGTTCAACTGAAATGTGTGGATTAAACAAACAAATAACTCCTACTCCAAACAGTCTCTTAGAATTTCTCATTGTAATGCTACTATGATTGATAATGATTTAATGACAATGATTACTTCTTAAGATGAATTAATTTGTCTTAGTTCAAATGACAGATATTCCCAATAGGTGTTGATGGATGTAATACTAATGGCCTATTACCAAATATTTATAAGAAGGTTTAAGAAGTGTCATTTAAAATGTTCTATTTACTTATTGGGGTAATGACAACAGTTAAAGTATGCATGGGAAATTGAAGCAGGCAGTAATATGCTATTTAGCTAAGTGGTAAATACTATTAAAAAGCTAATTGCTAGGCAGGAAGGCCAAATAGATGCTGTATAAAAATATAAATTAAGAAGAAGTGATTAAAATGTAAATTACTTTTCTGAAGGAAATAGAGATGCGTAGCACCTAAATTGCTTGCATCACTGTGAAATATTTGAAAATAAATATTAGTTGTATAAAATAAATCATATGTAGTATGCTTGCATGTATAAACATGTGTGTATAAATTGAGAGAGGTGGCCATGATAGATAATATCGATCTAATTTAAAAAGGAAAATTAGAACACTGTACAAATATGACTATTGAAGAGGTATTTCTATCTAACTATAAAAAGACTCCCTGCCTCTAGTCTGATCTTGCACTGCATAGAAAAACCTCAGTGAAAACTCATTAGGCAGGACAGATAGATATGTCCTTATATTTCTTCCCTCAAGAAATTCCTATTCTCCCATAATGTGCTTTTGTTGTTAATTGTAGATAAAACTGTTACTGTCAGTTATTAAAAAAAAACCAACTATGTACTATTGCTACTTTAAATAGTATTATATTTCCAAAATGCAGTTTTTATTAACGTATTAAAGATTTATCTCTGTGTGTGTTTGCATGTGCACACACTGCTTTTTTTATAATTTTATTTATTTATTTAGCCAATTACTTATGATTTGATGAGAGAGAGAGGGAAAGAGGAGAGAAAGCAAACTGCCAGGTCTGGAGCTCAAATCGTGGTCAGCCACATGGGAGTCACGTGGGAGTCCGGTACCTTAACTACCCCGCCATACGCTGGTCTCATGTATACGCTAATGTTGAGCAGCAGAGTATCTCTTATTTTACCCACTCAAAAATGCCCAGCCCTCCATTTTCTCAATATCTTTTATCATAGTTCTAAAAACACATGATACATGATTGTATATTATGGATATGGAGAACTAATTATTATCTTCAGATATTTAAATGAGATTTAAACATGTAGTTGAGAAATTTTGCTGAACATGGTAAGCTTAGGTGAGAGACAATGGTTATCGGACCTTTTGCATTGTGGCTTTTTATTGAAAGTGAGTCTATGAAAGAATCATAGAAGCTACGCAAATAAAGTAAAAGTGTGTAATGATTAAGAATCAGTTTTATATAATTTGAAGAGCTGAGATATCTCAAAATGATGAACAAAAAAAGCAAAGACCATGTTGCTTTTTTCACCTGGAATTTTGAAGATGAAATTATTACTGGCACACTGAATATTTTAAATAGCTGTATAGATTTATAAAACAGATTATAAGTATGCTTCTTCAATATCAAAAGAAAATTAACACGTTGGATAATTCAAAAAGCTATTCTTTAAAAATATGACCAAATAACATTATAGATATATTAGTACTAGAAGGATTCCCAGTTGTGGTTTAGAAATTTTTTATTGATAATATTAGGTTATTCCATTGATATAGGAAAATAATTTCCATTTTCACTTATGGAACTGTACTTCCACATAGTTTCTCATACACACAGGAAGAAAGTAGACACTTCAAATAATTAAAATAACTGATTTCTACACATATCATTTTCAAGAAAATCATGAGTATGTCTTACAACTTGATACTTGTTTGAGAGTCAAGAATGCCTCCCTAACTTTCTCTGTTGGATTTCAGCGCTATGAAACTATGTTCTTCGTCAAAATCATAAATAGAAAATTATAGGTGATGTGAACCTCTGAGACATAAAGAAACACAATTAATCAGCGACATTTGAAAACAGTATATTGAAAATAAAATGCTTAACTACTTTTTCCCAATGCTATTTTATATTTACATGCATTAATCATTTAAAACAATACTTCAAGATTTTCTATTTATTTAAGATGTCATTTGAAAATATTTTACCTTGGGACCAGCAGTTGGTGTAATGGCTATGTCGCTGGACTCTCATGTAGTCGACCACAGTTCAAGTCCCAAACCCAGTGGCTTAAAGTAACACTGGGCACGTTTGAGTGCGTGCCTAAGATCCTGAGAGGAGAATGGAGAAGGGATTGTGGCCTGGCCATCCCCCCTGGGGATGATTTCTCACTTTCTATCTCTGTCTATCTCTCTCTGTCTTTCTGGTGAGCACACATGCCCGCTTTTTGGTGAACACCCACACCCTATAGCAAAAACCTCTCCAAAAAAAAAAAAAGAGAAAAATATTTTATCTTAAGGAAATTAATTATTTTCTCCTGATGGTAGATTTTATGTCTTTGCTAATTAACCTGGATAGACTTGGCATAATTTATCCTTTTGCAATGATGTATTTCTACTTGAAAGTGAAAGGTTTTGTTTGTTTTTGCCAGAGGGCTTGTGCACTGGCCAGAGAGAGAGAGAGAGAGAGAGAGAGAGAGAGAGAGGAACAGGCTTCCAATGGGCGTTGCCACGCCACAGTCCTTTTTCTTTCCTATCTCCATCCTGTCAAGGTTTTGGCCACACACACTAATACACCTGGTATTTTTCAAGCTGTCTAGGTCAGGATTCCAACCCAAATTGACCATGTGAGATTCAGCTCCCTTCATATAACAATCACTGTGCTATATGGCCAACTCCTGAAAGTCAACTTTAAATCTGGGATTCCAGTGGGAGAACATTTAAGGTTATAGGTACTTTTGAAAATAGCTTTGTACCTTTAACAATATATTTAACAAGAAAAAGATCATGATACCAGTTATCTTTAGTAATTTTTCTGCAAAACTTGCTTCCATTTTCGTGTTTTCTTTATTGTTTGATATTTGGAATCTAATATTTTAAACCTTCCACTTTTATTAAAGTTTAGATATCCTATTACTGGTTGCTATACCATTTTGTAGAATAAAAAATTATTTTATAACTTTTTTTTTCGGAAAGATTTTCACTATAGGGCATGTGCGCTCGCCAGACAGACAGAGACATAGAGACAGAAAGCAAGAAATCACCTCCCAGGGGGTATGGTCACGCCGCAATCCCTTCTCCTCCATTCTCCTCTCGGGATCTTGGGCACGCACGCACACGTGCCCGGCGTGAGTTTTAAACCACCGGGTCCGGGACGCGAACCACGGTCAACTACGTGGGAGTCCAGCGACATAGCCATTACGCTAACTGCTGGTTCCCAAGAAATTATTTTATAACTTTGACAATGATAGTATTATATATGCATATATGTATAGATGTATATATAAATATTATATTCTTCTTCTAGTAGTAAAAGTTGAGACAAAGATAATTATTTTTTACCTAGACTTTTTCAATGATTCAGTGCATATACTTTGCCATTAAGAGATATATAACTTACACTATGAATTTGTGGTAAAGAGATCTTTCAAAGACTCAGTAAAAAATAAAATATCCTTAATCTTTTTCCCTTTTGGAATTGACAGGAAATAAAGGAAGTGAAAGATCTTTATGCTTATAAATCAATATTTAATTGAAAGAATTTCATTTTATAAGGTCATAATAATTGTTTCTGTTTTAAAAAGTTTTTGAGGACATAAAAGGTGTTACTATATATAAAGCTCTTTGAGTTCTGCCTGAAATGTAGGAAGCACCCAATAAATGGCAACAGTTATTCTTACTACTTTCCTCATCATCTGCTCTTCTTTTCATCTTTTCTTCTATCAGAGACAGCTTGAGTATCATGTTAGTGGGAGACCTTAACTATCTGCCTTGGCTAGTGCATGTCCTAAGAGTCATTGATACTGTGTGTTAATCCTATCTCAAAGAAGTTTAGGTTCTAAATTGGTTCTGAGAAGACAAATTCCTAGTAAGTAACACAATCTACTTGAATCCCATTGTTTAACCTTAAAAGTACTTAATTCTATATCTCGTATTATAGATAAGAGAAAAAAGTATTTCATTTTTCCACTTACAGCATTGTTCATAGAGTAGGGCCCAAGGCTTTAGATTTTATGTCATTTTTCACATTCTCTATATTTTCTAGGTGATCTACAAATTAGATTTTTTTAAGATCTCTGCTTGTAGACCATTGCATCCAAGAAACCACTCAAAAAAAATTGTTGATCAAGAAAACTAAGTATATTGTATCTATTCTATGGCAGTAAGAAAGAACAATTTTAGTAGTATCATAAATATAAACAAAATCAAATGTATACACATTTTAATTTTTTCTCTTTATTTTTGGAAATGTATGAATGAATAATATCAATTAGATATATTCCTAGACTACATCATAGTGACAGACCAACACTTCCAAAGGAAGCAAAAAAAAAAAAAAGTGACAAAGAAAAAAAAGAAACAGAGGGAAGAAAACAAGAGGGAACCAGCTTCTGACAGGTAACAAAATTATCCCTTTGGAAGGATAGAAGAAACCTTCAGTATAGGAAACCCACCACACACACACACACACACACACAGAGCCACAAAGGATATTTACAACAGGTTTAAGTAATAATTTGAACTCTAGTCAATGACATTAGGGAACAGTCCAACAATTATGTTTATAATGAAATTTTCCAGAATGAACCTCACGATTTCAGATTGTACTGTTTGTAATCATTTCAGTTACATATATTATTTTGAGAATCCATTAACCCTTGGATTTGTGTTTGAAAAGGCAAAAACAAATTATGATATTCACTTCCTTTTTTAAATTCTTGTTTTTATTTGTGTATACAAGTGGTTATGCAAGTTTTTTTCTTGCCCTTTATCAACTAATATCAAAGGAAATACTGCTCCAGATGATTGAACGGCTTCAGCCCACTCTCATCAGAGAAGTATTCATATATACATACATGAGGAGACTCATGTGACTCCCTTAATTACAAATAAGAGCTAATTGACACCTCAAAAAATATATACAGACGAAAATTAACATTTTCATTATTTTGATACTTATCCATAACTTAGTGAGAGAATTTTCTGTTTGGATTTATATTTTCATGTGGAACCAGTAATCTCCCTGTAAATGATTGAAATGTTTAATTTTTGCCTTTGCTGATGAACATATCCAGTCCCTGTAAACCTACAACAGAAACACAGGGCTCTGGAGAATTCCATTGCCCTCTTTCTCTCAGCTTGGAAATCAATCTTCAATCTCTTTCCATCCATGGGTCACCTTTCCCTTTGAAAACAATGATTTGTGTTAGCCTGGGGTGCAGTAGTTACTGGTGCAGGTGACTGGATCCCACATGGCCGACGGCACGTTCAAATCCTGGACCTGGCAGCTTAAACACGTGGCACATGTGCATGTGTGCCCTAAATCCCCAAAAGAGGAAGACACAGAAGAGATGGGAGTGCAACGTGACCATTCCCCATGAAGGCTGCTTTCTCACTTTCTCTCCCTGGCAAGCACATGTACCCTCTAGCAGGAATAAAAATACATAAATAAATAAAAAGGAGAAGGAAACAATTATTTGGCATTATATCCACTGTCTTTTCATGTTCTGTCCTGAAAACACTTTGAGACAGTCCTGTGGACAAAAGGGCTCAAGTTAGCACAATGGAAAATGAATACTTCTAATTATATTACTGTGTTCAGAGAAAACAAGTATTGACAGTGTGGAAAAGTAACTTGGTTCTCTACCTAGTATTATCAATCCACTGTCTGTCTGATATATTTTATTTCTTTAAAAAAAAATTAACTCAGGACCCAACAGGTGGCATAGTTAAGAGGGCTGGACTCCCACATGGCCAACCACAGTTCAAGTCCCGGACCTGGCAGCTTGCGTTCTCACTTTCCTCTTCTCTCTCTCTCTCACACACTCTGTCTCTCTCTGGTCAAATTAAAATAAATAAATAAAGTTAAATAATATACTTATTTTAAAAAGTTAACTTAGAACATATATTTGATTTAAGTTCATTTCTTCTGAGAGAGAGAGAAAAACAGGGACAGAGAGACAGAGAAACAGACTGCTCCAAACAGGGTCTTTCTGTTGCAGTCAACCCCTACTACCAGCTGGCTCTGCTCTTGGGTCCAGACACGTGTGTGTCTGGCATGCCCAGGGAGGTTCTTGGCTATCAGTACAGGGCGTTTTCATGTGCTAAATGCATGATCACTGTACCAGCACCTGACCCCCATCGTATTTGATTATAAGGTGGATGGTTTCCTATAGGTGAATCCTGAACATGGCCTGTACTTTTTGTAAGCTAAAGGGAAGGAGATCAGACAGTATTCCACCTAGAAAACTTCACATCGCTTGCTTTTTCATTTCTGCTTGACATCAGGGACAGAGAGTCACAAATAGGACTTTGAAAAATCAGACAGTTGACAGAAAGCATATGGCTTGTTGAATTTGTGTTCTTAATTGTAAGTACTCAAAAACATAGATTCAAATGAGTAAAATAATGAGATCTGGCAATTTTAACTCACTTGCCTATTAACTGATGGACACTGTCAAACCAAATTATAAATGTGGTCCTACACTTTATGTAAAAGTTTATTGACATGTACATTTACTTTGTATTCTAGATGTCTGAAATTTTAGAAATTTAATACATTTGTTGAAGCACATGGAGTCAACTTTAAGATTCTGCGCATATCATATACAACCCAGTAGCCACCTTTTACCCAAAATGAAATTTTCGTTGTTTTTCTGTTTAATTTTTTAAATTAGTACTCTTACTTCTAGCTGTGGCCTAGCAAAGACTTTCTTGCCTTTTTTCTCTGGCAAGTAAGATTTGGTAATCTACTACTTCTATTAAACTTACTTTCTGGAAGTGCATGTTATAAAGACCACTTACAGTAAGTAGTCCTTAGTGAAGAAAACATTTGTCAACCATGTAGAGTGTTCACAAGCAGCAAGTAAAGCAAATTTCTTCCACTTTTGCCTTGAAAAGATATTTTTGATCTTGGTACAAGACTTTCAGTGAAATCAGACAGGGAATAGCCATGTAGAGTTGGCAACAAGATAATGAATGAGAAGGACATGTTCAAGAGCCTGGCACGTCGAAGGAATTTAAAAGAACAATGAGTTACCCGGAGAGCGCAGTGTTCATTTCTTATGAATGAAATAATTTATTGTTTTTGATTTTTTTTTAATGTAGAACTTAGACAGTTTGAGGTCAAAGTAAACTGCAAATGATTTAGGTGTGATTGGAGACAGTAGTTTCATCAGGGTCATAAAATAATTTATAAAAATATGTCCTTTAGACAAAGGCATGTGTGGCACAAAAATTTATCAAATGATCTCTAAAACACGTAATGACTATATAATGAGTTGCTATACCATAGTAGGCTTTGCATAGAGCGTGAGTTTAGAACTTCTAGTACAGGGAACCAGCAATTAGCGTAATGGCTATGTCGCTGGATTCCCACGTAGTCGACCACTGTTCGTGTCCCGGACCCGGTGGCTTAGAACTCACGCCGGGCGCATGTGCGTGCATGCCCAAGAATCCGAGAGGAGAATGGAGGAGAAGGGATTGCGGTGTGACCATCGCCCCTGGGGGGTGATTTCTTGCTTTCTGTCTCTATGTCTCTCTCTGTCTGTCTGGCGAGCGCGCCCTATAGGGAAAACCCCTCCAAAAAAAAAAAAAAAAAAAGATCTTCTAGTACAAGTCCTGCCCTTTGCATCGTGATGTCATGTTCAGCAAGTTACCTAACCTATTTGTACCCAAGTTTCTTCATTTTATAAATGAGACAAGTCGTTGTACCTCACCCTCTGGGATGGCTGTGAATAAAAAACATGAAACTGCATATGAAAAATAATCATCTCAAAATCTGGTACCAATACAAACAATAAGAAAGTCTGTTATACTCTTACTTGTTTGTCATTGCTACTATGACCTTGAATTAATAAAAGACTGCAGGCATTCTACTCCCTGGGTGGAATTCCACTGACTAATTCCAATATCTCAGATAGAACGTTGCCTATTTAAGCAGAAATTTCCGAGGAATTTCTAGTTGCAAAACTAGTACTTGACATACAGTTCCATTATAGTTTTACAATTATCATATTGTATTGCGACTCTTTTTTTCCCCTCTAAAAGTCTGTTGCATAGAGTTTGAGTTCCTAAAGAATAGGGTCTTATTCAACTTGCACTTATAAAACCATGTATAGTTTCTAATATAGTGTAAGTACTTAATAAATGTTTGTTAAATTGAATTTTGTTCCTTTTTAGTATCAGATTTGAGTTTAGAGCAGCCTGTGCTGGGTCTTTTCTAAATAGATCATTCATTTGTTCCTTCTGCTTTCTGCTTTCTGTGTAGTATGTATATATATATATATATAAAATTAAATGTAGAAGTAAAGTTAATGTTCTAGCCAGTGCACAGTAATTATAGGATGCTCTGTAATGATGGAGATATATGGGATATGGGAAGGTCTTAATTTCAAATCCCAAAGCCTCCTGTATGTCCTGCTCACACATGTGCATGCCAGTGACCTGGGCTGCCTGAATTTGGGGGGTAGATTATGGCATTAAAGCCCTCTTGGGAGTGACTCTGTGTCTCTGTCTCTCTCATGGAAGACATAAATAAGTAAATAAATAAATAAACACACTTCTTAGAGAAGAAGTAAAGTTATTTCATTTTAGTTATTCCCATTATATCCTTCTTAAAAAGACACATACTGTTAATAGTTGACTACATTTTAGGTGAATTTAAGTTATAAAAATGTGAAATTGGGGGCCTGCAAGTGGCGTAGTGATCAAAGCACTGGACTCCCACATGGCCAACTGCAATTCCAGTCCCTGACCTGGCAGCTTTAACATCATGCCGGGGGCATATGAATTCATGCCCAGAACCTCGAGAAGAGAATGGAGAAGTGATTGCAGTGTGGCCATCCCCCCTAAGGGGTGATTGCTTTCCTTCTCTCTCTCTCTCTCTCATGCAAGCGCATGCACCCTCTGTCAAAACAAAACAACAAAAAAAATGAAATGGTTTGAAAATTATTTTTTAAGTATATTTATAGATGATAGCCTGCATGTGTACCGTCATGTATGAGAGAGAGAGTAAAGAGAGAGAAGAACACCCTCAATGGAGTGTGGTCATGCCATGACCTCCTTCCTCCACTCCTCAGCTCCTCGGGACCTCGAACTCCAAGCACTTTTCAGGTCACTTTTCAGGCTGGGAATCCAAATCTGCAATTGGTCCTACAGCTTCCTGCATTGCAGTTCAGCACAGTATTAACTATGCCACCTAGGCTGGGACAAAATAAATATTTATAATCAGTTTACGGTAAAAAAAATTTAGAAATGTTTGATTTTTTTTTTTTAATTTGCCGAGTTTTGTAATTTCACAGCTGGTGATCCAAGTTCATTTTAAAGCGTGTTTATACTATTGCACCATGGGTCTCATTCAGCTGGTTAAATGAGCCATTATCCTTTGTCAGGATTAAATTACGCAAGGTTTTCAGACACTCATCACTCTCATCGAATATGACCACTCTTAACTGTAATTCCCTCTCGAATAAATAAGATCGATTCAGGTGCAGAGAGGATTAATTGATTGTCCAAAGTTTTATAATGCATGTGGATTCAGCACATGGATTTTGAAATGACATAGTTAAATGTGTTTAAGCTAATCTGTGATGACTGAGGCAGGATACTCTAAAATGACGTGAAGTGTTCTTTATGACTGTAAGGACCAAGAGGGTGAGCACTAGTATTCAGAAAATATCAGTCATGGGGCAATAAAACTAAATGATAGAACAAGTATTTCTTATAATCTTTACTAATACAATAAGAAGCAAAACAAGGAAGATAACTTGAATTTTAAAAATAAAATAGAGATTATACATACTTTTGGGAGTCTTTTTTTTTTTTTTTAATATTTTTGCTATAGCGCACATGCACTTGCCAGAAAGACAGAGAGAGACAGAGAGACAGAAAGCAAGAAATCACCCCCCCCCAGGGGGGATGGCCACACCACAATCCCTTCTCTTCCATTCTCCCAGGCATGAGTTTAAGCCAACAGGCCTGGGACTCGAACCACGGTCGAGTACATGGGAGTCCAGCAACATAACCATTACCCCAATTGCTGGTCCCCCAGAAGTCATAAATGTTTAAGCATTTAAGTAGCATGAGTAACTCTCCTTTTCCAATCTGACAACACTACCAGTGTAGAGTTAATATCCTAAATTTGTGAGGTAGTCAGTAATAATAAAACATTAAAGCAACTGGACTCTTTTCCCAGAAAATCACTGAAGCAAGAAATACATGTATCACAAGAAAGGAAAAGAGAAAGAGAGAAAAGGCAATAAAAGAAAAAAAGGGAAAGAAAACTAAATGCCCAAATTTGATGAGGTAAGTAAAAAAGCTATACATTTTATGTGCAGTCAAATAAAATTTCCTTTCT
Organism: Tupaia belangeri chinensis; assembly: GCF_000334495.1. Lineage (NCBI taxonomy): Eukaryota > Metazoa > Chordata > Mammalia > Scandentia > Tupaiidae > Tupaia > Tupaia belangeri. The sequence goes on along the minus strand of NW_006159556.1, from coordinate 697,568 downwards.
GACATGGGGAGGGCTACATTTAACGTGTAAGCCAGAGTTTTAGGTTATGAGAGGAACATTTAAATGCATTTAATTTCATGGAACTTTAGGAAAAACACTTTTATAGCTCTACTTTTAAACCTTAAAGTCAGCTTTCACATGCTTTTAAAAGTTATGTTCAGATATTGCTAAAATACTCCTATCACCAACCTATTCCCAAAGTGATTTTGTGGTCTAAGTATGTATCTTAACTAAAATATTATGTCAAACAAATTGAGGGTAAATCCATTTCTTATTTGAGGACTACTCATTAAATAATAATGTTTTATAAGGTTCTGGTGTTTCTCTTACACCTTCCTCTCCTGACTTATTTAGTAAAAATACAAAAACAAAAATACTGGGGAGGGGAGACCAGCAAGTGGCATAATGGTTAAGTCACTGAACTTCAGGTTTGAGTCCCAAACCCAGAGGCTTGTGCGTGTGTACAGGATCCCAGGAGAAGAGTGGAAGAGAAGGAATTGCGGTGTGGCGGTACACGTACATGTGTGCCCCAAATCCCAAGAGGAGAATGGAGGAAAAGGGATTGTGGTGTGGCCGTCTTCCAAGGGGTGATGATTTCTCACATTTCCTCTCATTGTCTCTGTCTCTCTCCAGAGAGAGAGGCTCTCCAGAGAGACTGCCTATGGCAAGAAAAAAAAGTAAAAAAATATATTTTTGGTAATCTTATCCACTCTGGTGGTTGTAACACTGGACAGTATGCTGACGATTCCTGTCTCTGCCTTTAATCTAGATGTCTCTCCAAACTTTTGTGTTTATTTACTTATTGGACATTTCTATTTCAAGTATTGGGTAAGTTTTAAAAATAGGTACAAAGATAAATTCATAGTCTTCATTATTTTTGCTCTTTCCTTCGGTATAAACCAGTTCCTTTGGCTCTGTTTTCTATTTCATTTAATGCTACTACTACGTAACAGTCACCTATTTCAGAAAATGCAGGATGGACTTCACTTCTTTCTCATGCTCCTTGTCTTCAAGGTCATCATGTGGTCTTTACTTTGGATTCTCTCCGTGGCATTTGTTTGTCTCTTTCTTTCCAAATTCCTACCAAATTCCTAAGTGTGCTTAGATCATCATCTCCTCCTCCTCTCTCTTTTTTTTTTTGGAGAGGTTTTCGCCACAGGGTGTGTGCGCTCGCCAGACAGACAGAGAGAGACATAGAGACAGAAAGCGAGAAATCACCCCCCAGAGGGGATGGTCATGCCGCGATCCCTTCTCCTCCATTCTCCTCTCAGGATCTTGGGCACGCACGCACACGCGCCTGGCGTGAGTTTTAAGCCACTGGGTCCGGGACGCGAACCGCAGTCGACTACGTGGGGTCCAGCGACATAGCCATTACGCTAACTGCTGGTTCCCTCCTCCTCCTCTCTTAAAGGAATTATTACAATAACTTCTTGGATGGTTCTCCCCCTCTGTTTTCTTTTCTTTTTTTTTTTTTTTTGAGAGGTTTTTGCTATAGGGCGCATGTGCTCGCCAGACAGACAGAGAGGGATTCTCCTCTCGGGATCTTGGGCATGCACGCACACGCGCCTGGTGTGAGTTTAAGCCACCAGGTCCAGGACGCGAACTGCGGTCGACTACATGGGAGTCCAGCAACATAGCCATTAAGCTAACTGCTGGTCCCCTCCCCCTCTGTTCTCTCTCATCTCCAATCCATCCTCCAGGCTATTACTTAAATATAAATGAGGCTTCCTTGATGATGGTTACTCCCTTCTTGTCATATAAAGATTAGGGCTAAATAAGCTCAAGACATCAGTGAAAACTTTGGCCAAAGGTCCTTGATTTACCATTTTAGGAATCTCCAAATTTCCCCATCTCTTAAGTTAAAATATAATGAGGGAATTTCATTCTTTTCTTAAGATGCGGTTTAAATAGCATCTCCTTTGGCAAAGTATTATTTGCTTTTTTGCTTTGTACTATTGTAGAAATTATTAATAGTAATTAGTTTCAGGGCCAGGGCATGGCATAGTGGTTAAGGTGCTGGACTCCCAGGCAGTTGACACTGTTTGAGTCCCGGACCTGACTGCTTGAAACTCACGCCAGGTGCATGTGCTTGTGTGCCCAACATCACAAGAGGAGATGAAAGAGAAGGGATTATGGTATGGCCATGTCCACTGTGGGGACGGGTCCCACTTTCTGTCTTTCTGTTTCACAGTTTCTCGGGTGAGTGAGTGCTCCCTATAACAAAAATGTCTCTTAAAAAAGGTAATTGGTTTACATATATCTGTTAAACTAAACCCAGAGATTCTGTGGAACAGGGATTGCATTTTTACATGTCTGCAATCCTCGGAACTTAACCTGAGAACCTAGAACACCAGAGACGTTAATAAGCATTTGTCACTGCAGTGAATGCACCATTTGGAGGCTGACTTACAAGGGTGGCCTTCTTGAGGTTTGCAGAAGTTACCACTAGATGTCACTAGCACATTTCTGATAGGAATTTCCAAGGCAAGGAGAACTAACCTTTACTGTGGACCTACTATGTGGCAGATCCTTTTTATTAATTCTGTGAAGTAGTTCTTTTTATCACAAATTGTCCCTGGAGACAGATGCCTGGCTTGATTAATGGTCATGTAGCTCATACGACATGAAGGTATGATTAAAATCCATCTGCCATCAAAACCCATGATTTTCCTACAATGCCAGGGTTTGTTTCACGAGGATTGAGGCTCTGGCCTCCACATTTTACATAGCATATGCCATCTTTATAGCAAATTAAATCTATAGTAGCAAAATAAGCTATTAATAGGTGGGGGCACTCTAAGACCTTTTGAGTGATTGTTTATATAAGCTTTCACCAAATAAACAAATCACCATTCAGAGAAACTTTATAATTAAATATAATGTGGATTTTGAATAGGATCAGATAGATTGGTTATATTACATTAGCAGATAAAGGATGCGTGCACTTGCCAGAGAGACAGAGATACAGAAAGCAAGAAATCTCCCCGCAGGGAGAATGGCCACACCACAATCCCTTCTCTTCCATTCTCCTCTCAGGATTTTGGGGCATGCATGCATATGCACCCAGTGAGAGTTTTAGGCCACCCGGTCTGGGACTCGAACCACAGTTGACTACGTAAGGAGTCCATTGACAGAACCGTTATGCCATCTGCTGGTCCCTAGAATATTCTTATTGATTTATTTTATTCAGCTTTTTCTGTCTACTGTTTATAAGGTGACAGATTTAATAACTAGGGCTGAACACATGAAAAAAATTGTCTCTTCATGTAAGCAGCTCAAAAATCTTACACAGTACTGTCAAGGGCATCATGCTATTCTTACTGTGGGGAGCATTTACTCTGAGACTTTGGGGTCCTAAGAACATCTATAGATACTAAGCAGTATGATAAAGGAACTGCATCTGTTCTTGAACCTTGAGTCCTCAGAAGCATATGCCTGAGTGTGAGGAAAATTTGCTTTGTACTCACCGGCCATCTTCTGTCATTAGTCCTGCCTCTGCCTTCAGAGAGCCAAGCATGTCCCAGACTTTGAGGAGAGGTCTCTCTGTTGGAGGTCTTCCCATCCAGAAGAAAATACGTCTAAGAAAGAATGACATGGGCCCTGTCCAGACAAAGGAAGGGAAGATGAGAGGGAGGAGGTGGCTCCTGCCTCTCTGTACATTTTACAGCTACTTTTTGGTCAGCTTCCGTGTTCTATCAGCCTGCTTAAACTTTCTGCCAATCTCACTGGTCATTAATATTGAGCTTCTGCTGTAGTTAATGACTTGAAGGAGTTAAACTCCATCGACTAATTTGAAATTGTGGTTTATATACAACAAAGTGATTTTCCTCACAGAGTTCAAAAGGTAAGGAATCAGTGTGGTTATGGGAACAGTTTATCTACCTCTTTAATATTTTATATTTGGTGTTTGTATTTTTTTATTTTTTCAGATTTTTCCCAGAGAGTTTGTACACTCACCTGAAGAGAAGGAAAGTGAGAGAGAGAGAGAGAGAAAGTGAGAATCACCTTCCAGGGGCTATGGCCACACCAGAATCCCTTCTCCTGTTCTAGGGATACTGGGCACACACACACATATGCCTGGTGTGTATTCTAGGCTGTCAGGTCGAGGACTTGAACTGTGAAGTAAGCCATGTCAGATCCAACTCCTTAACCATCCTGCCACCTACTTGCCCTGGTGTGTGTATTTTATGTAAAATTAAATGATATAACTTTGCAAGTTAACAATATAAAATAATAGTACATTTTTAGTATTATTTAAAAATCAGACATAATTTTAATTCCTTATTTAAAAAGCAAACAGAATAGTACAATACCATAGTAAAGAACCAATTGAATAATAAATTGTGATCTATTATTTCTATGAAGGGAAAGTAAACCAAAATACCTATCAACTTTGTAGATATTTGCAATGAATTGTGAAAATTTTAAATTATAGTAAGATTATTAATAACATTTCTCAAATAAAAGGTGTCTAGTTTATACTCTCTTCTGATCAGAAAACAACTTTTTAAAACTGTTCTATGTATTTATGCTTTCCATCTTTTTCTCTTTACTTTTGTCAAGCAGAGAACATTCTCAAAAAATCTATTGGAATGCTGAATACATGAATTAATGAATAGTTTGATAAATTAAGAAAGATAGAATAAGATTCAGTGACCCCTCACTGGCTTCTTCCTGGTGCTCTCCTGCATGTTCTTGGCATTTTACATTGAGAAATGAAACAAGATCTCCAGGAATCCACAGTGATGCAGATACATATACCTTATTTAGTACCTGTGAGGCCAGCTAGTGATGAGAGTGGTCTACAGAGCCAGAATGCCCAGGAATGAATCTCAGCTAGGTCACTAACCAGCTCTCCTGATAACAACAGCAAAGCATTAAGAACAATAATGTAGCTCAGTTTCCTCATTCTTAAAGTGGGAAAACAAGCAACATCTACCTCATATGTTACTCTGAGGATTAAATAAACTAGACTATGCAAAGCCCTTAGAACAGTCTGTAAGGTACAGAGATTTTTTTGTTGCTATTATTGCTGCTGCCACTGTTTTCGTTGTTAAAGAAAATTACAGCTCGGAGAGGTTAGAAACCAAGTATTCAATAGGATTTCTCATTTTTTCCCCAAGTGATAAACAAAAGACAGGGGTTCTCTTTTATTCCAAGCTGCATGAAGGATTAGATTCACAACAGTGGGGAGTTTAAGAACATTGTTTTTAAATCATTCTAAAGGGGAGAAATTAGTTAAAAAAAAAAAAAGATTGTGCCTTAACATCAATAAGAGACTAGTGTGTTTTATTTTTCAATATATTTAGTGATTTTGATATAATCTAAATTTTCTATTTCTTTGCTTTAGGAAAAATTGACTACCAAGTCTACTTATAAGTCTCTCAATGAATCATTTTGAAAGAAACCTTCTCCCAGATCATTATTCACAAAGAAGGTACCAATTGATGAGAGAATGTTCTAATTACAAGTAAAAAACTAAACAGAAACCATCAGTCCTTAGTACTAGTTTTGCAAATGAAAATAACATAACATTTATTATAACAATGTCCACTTGCTACATAAATTTTAGCTCTGGGTGAATGAGTCTTGAGACTAGGCAGGTCTAGAAAAATTATTGGAGAGTCTACACATGATCTTTTAGTGTGAGAGCATCCTAAGACATCATAGTGTTATGCCTGAATCCAAATTTGCCTGGATTCAAATCTAGACTTCTCCTCTTCTCAGCTATTGAATTGACCTGAGCCAATTGACCTTTCTCACAGTCATACTCCTTCCCTGTTACCTACTGCATGGTCATTGTGGATTAAGTACTTTATATTTGTAAGATACTTAGAGTAGCACCTGGAACAGATTAAGTGCCATGTAAGTGTTAATCAGTGAATAAATAAAAACTTTATTGCACATTTAATTTGCTGATATTTATAAGAAAATACTGTAAGGACCAGCGGATGGCATAGCAGTTATGTTACTGGACTCCCACATGATGAGCTACAATTAGAGTCCCAGACCCAGTGGCTTCAAAATCACACCAGGCATCTGTGTGTACATGCCCATAATCCCAAGAGGAGAACAGAGGAGAAGAAATGCAGTATGGCCATCCCCCATGAGGGTGATTTCTCACTTTCCCTCTCCCTGTCTTTGTCTCTCTTTCTCTCTAGTAAGCACAAGTACCCTAAGGCAAAAATGTCTTTTAAAAAAAAGAAAAGATACTATAACCATAACCATAACCATATGCCGTCTCCTAAAGATGGTTCTCTGAGTGTCTGAGTCCATTACGGTGTTGCTTACAGAAATGTCTGAGACTGGATGATTTATAAAGAATAGAGATTTATTTGATTCATGAGTCTGGTGGCTGGAAAGTTCAAAGGCACAGGGTGGCTTCATGATGACTAAATCACAGCAGGACTGATGGGAACAGAGAGTGTTGCAGGTGCATGCAGAGAGAGACCTGGGGACAGACATCTTCCTTTTGTAACAATCTACTCTCATGTGTACTAGCCCTTTCTTACCAGAGTTAGGACTCACTTAGTCTTTAGAGACAGCATTAATCCAATCATTGCCCACTAGGCCTCACCTCTTAAAAGTTGCACCACCTTCCAATGTCACTACATTAGGATCAAATTCTAAAACATGGTTGAGGAACAAACCATTACCCAAACCACAGTGCTGGGTATTGCAAACAGTGTTACAAAGGCAAAGTCCTGAAAGGTATTTTAGTTTTGTAGCCTTCAATTGTGTAGGAAAATTTTATGTAGTGCCAATCAACCGATATGTTAAAGCAGAAAAATGATTTAGCGCATCACATTTGTGTTTCTGTTTTCCATACTTAGAAAACCCTGATTTTGCTATATTTATCAGTTATGTGGCTTTGAACCAATTACTTATTATTATTTTCTTTTTAAGTTTTTGCTGTAAGGCACATATATGCTCACCGGAGAGACAGAGAAAGAGAGAGTAGGAAAGTGAGAAATCATCCTAAGGGGAGATGGCCACACCACAGCCAGTTCTCCTTCATTCTCCTCTTAGGATTTTGGGCACATATGCACACATGCCCAGTGTGCTTTTCATCCACTGGGTCTGGGACTTGTACCGCCAAGACGGCCATGTGTGATCCAGCAACCTTAACCACCTTCCCACCAGCTGGCCCCTAAGTTACTTAAATTATTAAACCTGTTTGTTTTCTTTTTTAAAAAAATTTCAATTATAGGGAACCAGCAGTTGGCATAATGGCTATGTCGCTGGACTCCCACATAGTCGACCGCGGTTCACATCCCGGACCCGGTGGCTTAAAACTCACTACGGGCGCGTGTGCGTGCGTGCCCAAGATCCTGAGAGGAGAATGGAGGAGAAGGGATTGTGGCGTGACCATCCCCCCTGGGGGGATGATTTCTCACTTTCTGTCTCTATGTCTCTCTCTGTCTGTCTGGCGAGCGCACACGCCCTATAGCAAAAAACCTCTCAAAAAAAATTCAATTATAAGCAATGAAAATATTATTTTTAATTTATATCATCCTTAATTTCTATAATAGCAAAATTTAATGGCTTTTTATTATTATTCAATTGATCAAGTCTTGCCAACTTTGATATTTCAAAATATAAACCCCACATTTATTGTAAATCATTTTATTTTGTGGTTTTATATATTATTATATATAAGATAGCAAAGTGTTAGCATCCTGTATTTCCAATAAATATTTCATTTTCTTAAGCATTAACTCAATATTTTTTCTAATCAATGGCATTATTTTAGGAAACAATGCATGTAATCATATGTATATATGGGTACTATAAACTTTAAAAATTGAGGAAATAGCTGTAACTATTTTTAACAATTTAAGCAATCTATTATTTAACAATACTTTCATCTTCTCCTTTGTGGTGATCTATATGTGGAAGAAATAACAAATGTAGCTATAGATACTAATTTTGAAGTTTCTTTTAGATCAGATAACTACATAGGAAACTAAAACATGGACTGGAAAATAAACTTTTATGGAAAAAGACCTTTTTCATACATCCTCAAAGTATGCCTTCTGTTCCTATGAACAAAAGCTTCATTCATAATGATCTCCAGGACTGTTTTGGGCTGTTTTGCATAATATCCAGCTCGCAACTTCCTTGTTGATGTAAGTGTTAGACTGTGTCATTGTGAAGCTGAGTGTCATGATCAACTCTTTCTAGTAGTTTTTGTAGATGGTTTTTGTAATAAAATTTAGGTAAGTTGTTCAGATTTAGAAACCTTGATAATATAGCCTCATTTCCTCCACAGGCAGTCTAGGTAAGAAAAATCTGTTTTAGGATTCTCTGTGAATGTGCCAGTCAGTGTTTTAAAGATACTTAAATTCCTGTCTTTAAAAGAGATGAGGAGTGAGTTTCTGAAGTAGCAATCTGCAGTGTTGATATTCACGTTTAAAAAGGGGCAGATGTTCTTTTCTGCTAAATCATTCCAATAATACATTTACCCTATACTCAGAGATGAATATGCTTACTGTTAAGTCTTGGCAGAAGATTTCAGGAAAACATTGATTAAACTCTATTGGCGGACAAAAGAGAGAAGACGAGGCATTTAGAAAAGAGTGTTATTCTTTCTGTCTTTTCTTAGCTTTGCTTATCTTACACACTTTGTTTTATTCATAATATTAGGCCTAAAATGAACTATCATTTTTCATGTCAGATGAAAGGGAAAAATTATATATAGCAAAATTCAAAATTATATATTTAATATATAGGAATGTTTTCAGAGAATTGATACCGATAAATTCCTAAGAAAATTCTTAGAACCCCTCCCCCCTTATTTTATTAGATTTTTGCCATAGGGTACCTGTGTACACCAGAGAAAGACAGAGAAAGGAAAAGTGAGAAATCACTTCCTGGGGGCATGGGCACACTGCAGTCCCTTCTCCTCCATTCTCCTTGCAGGGTTCTTAGACACATTTTTAAAATAGCCTTACAAAATTTCAAAAAGAAGTTAAAAAGGCAAGCTCTGTGGTGCAGCAAGGATGTACAGCACAAGAGAAACTGGTTTCCATGTAGCACTTAAGGTTCAAATCCCCAGCATGGTGAGCCTTAAATGAGCTGGGTGTGCATGCAAGAGCCCATGATCTAAAGGACTGGAGGGTTGGAGGAAGGGGATCAAGCAAGACCACACACCGTGGAGGGTGCTCGTCTTTCTGTTTCCTGTCTTCTGTGTGTGCACGCACACTCTATCATGCATAAAGAAAAAATAAGAATAAAAGGACAAAATAATAGTTAATGAACTAATTCAAAATATATTTTTATAGTCAGAATAAATGTTTGATTAAGTTAATTATTTTTTTGGAGAGGTTTTCACTATAGGGCATGTGCGCTCGCCAGACAGACAGAGAGAGACAGAGAGACAAAAGGCAAGAAATCACCCCCCAGGGGGATGGCCATGCCACAATCCCTTCTCCTCCATTCTCCTCTTGGGATCTTAGGCACACATGCACATGCGCCCGGTGTGAGTTTAAGCCACCGGGTCTGGGACTTGAACTGTAGTAGACTACATGGGAGTCCAGCAACATAGCTATTACACCAGCTGCTGGTCCTGATTAAGTTCATTTTTCAGACTGGAGGTAAATCTGGATGCAGGCTAAGATTTCTTTGCAGTGTATGAATAGAAAAAAAAATACTTAAAATGTATACACATACATACATATTTAGGATTGCATTTTTAAACAATTTACTGTAGGGCATGTACATTTACCAGAGGGAGGGAAGGAGAGAGAGAGAGAGAGAGAGAGAGAGAGAGAAATCACCCCCAGGGGCTATGGCCACATCACTATTCCTTCTTGATTCTCCTTTCAGGATGTTGGGCACTCTAGCAGAGGTACTCAGGTCCAGGACTTGAACTATTGAGCCAGCCATGTGGAATTCAACTGCCTTAATGCCTGTGCCAGCTGCTGGGCAAAGTTTTTCCTATGATCAAAGGGCTCAATTAGAGTTAAATAAACTTTGCCTTTTTTTCCCCCCTTTAACTTAAAAAAGGGCCAAAGGAGGGTGTACTTGTCAGAGTTCCCCTTTAACTTGTAAAAGGGCCAAAGGAGGGTGTACTTGTCAGAGAAAGACAGATAGGTAGAGTGAGAAAGCACTCCCTAATGGGGAGCAGTCAAACCACAGTCGCTTCTCTTTCATTTTCCCGTGTTGAGATTTGGAGCATGCAGGCACATGTTTCTGGTATGTTGCTCTAGCCAGCAGCCTTGAAAAATCACACTGATTGCTTGTGTGTGCCCCAAATCCTGAGAGGAAAATGGAGGAAATGGGATTGCCATGTGGTCCCCTCTGAGGGTGCTTTCTCACCATCTTTCTCTCTCACTCCCCACAGAGATCACACACATGCCCAGCAGCAAAAACAAATAAATAAAAACAGTGTTAGCTAGCTCCATGGTATAGGCGTGATGTGCTGCAAAAGAAAAGCCAGATCCCCTATGGTGACTGTGGTTTGAATCCTGGCTCAGGTGGCCTGCAACATGCCAGGCAAGCAGGGAATGCTCAAATCCAATGGACAGGAGTCCTGGAGGAGGGAACAGCAGCAGGACCAAGCTCTGTGGAGTTGCTCATCTCCCTCTTTCTCTCTGGTGTGTGTTCATGCTTGTTCTCTGCCCTGAATAAAGAAAAAGAATCTTCCAAAAAGTCAACAGTAAATAGCAGTAGGTCCCTTGATGCTGTTACTGAATCTTAACCTGATCTCTATTAACTGCAGATTTGTATATACAGAAATAATTACTGACCAAACAGAGGATGCTTATCTGTTTAGACTCACTTGTTGAGCATATTGATCAACATTTATTTGAGGTTATATAATTCATTACTATTATGTAATGTTTCACCAGCTTGAGAGTTGACCCTTCCACATACTTTGGTGACTCATTAATACACAATTTGAAAAGTATGGAAAATCAAAACATTTTCTCTTGAACATGATTCTCTAAGGATTCCCATTTTTACAATGGCACAAACAAGCAGAAGTCAAAAGACTTTTTTTTTTTTTTCAGAGGTTTCCCTATAGGGTGTGTGTGCACTCACCAGAAAGACAAAGAGTGACTGGTGGAGAGACAGAAAGCAAGAAATCACCTCCCGGGGGGGATGGCCATGCCACAATACCTTCTCCATTCTCCTCTCAGGATCTTGGGCATGCACGCACATGTGCCTGGTGCGAGTTTAAGCTACCAGGTCTGAGATTCAAACCATGGTCGACTACATGGGAGTCCAGCGACATAGCCATTACACCAACTGCTGATCCCTGACTTTTCAAATACTAGTCTAAGGCAAGTCATAACCACAACCCATCACCACAAATATGGAATAAATTCTTTTGGGAGAGGTTTCTGCTTTCTCATTCCAAAGGTATGACAGCACATTTGATTTGTTACCAGGAAGGTCAAAGACAAAGAATAGTTTCCTACATTCCTGTCCCTAATTTATCATGTTAAGAAAGAGAGCCTACACAAGAAGGATGTGGAACTGGCTATTAGATAATACTGCCCACCCCTCTGGAAGGCTCATGGCCATGAAGTATTGGCCTGATCTGGATATATGAGAAAACAAGCTTACTTGAAGGAAGACAGTGGTGTTCATTAACAGCTTAAAATGAGTAGTTTAAATTTTTGAATCAAGGCTGCTGTATTACTTCAAATGACTTTACTAAATGTAAGCACAAAATTTACTAGACCTGGCCAAATTCTAACTCAGGGCTCCAAACTACTATTTCATTAAATAAATATTAGAAGAACAGTAGAGTAAATTTATAGTTGGGCTTTTTCTTTTGCTATAGTCATGCTTGTTCAACAGTATCTTTTTATTAAAAACAAGCATATTTCATTTCAGCTATTTTATATCTGTGGCAAGGAACAAACCCATGAAGTTTATGAACAAATTGATTTTCTTTCAAATAGCATAGTTTTCATTAAATATTTCCCATTTCATCTCATTACTCACTTTGCAGTTTGATTAGTTAGGTTCATTATAGCAAGGGGACTTAGAAACATTTTTCATTCAAGGAACTGCTCAAGATAAAAAATATAAAAGACTAAGTAAAATATTTACCAAAATATTTTCAATCATTGTTCCAACCTAGGTGCTTTACAGAAAATCAGAACTTTGATATGAATGTTGTAGTTTAGTTGATTAAAATAATGCACGAAGTTGTTTAATATAAAACAAGATAATCATCTTTGTACTTAATGAAATGACTAAGATATTTAAAAACCTAATGTTATAGTGGCAAACATCATGGCATCAGGAAGCTTGGAATCTGCAACAAAGTCTGAACTGTCTATGTACCCACTAAACAGTTCTTATATGATAATATATTTTTTAAAGTTCTATTCATTCATATACTCCATAAGTGAGAGACAGAGAGAGAAAGAGAAAGAGAGAGAGTCCCCAACAGGGTCCTCATGCCACAATATGTCTCCAGCGTCAGTCAGCCCTGGATTAGGGACACTTGTATATCCTGCCTTTTCAGGGAGGGCTCCAGACACAAATTGGGGACCTTCTGACGTTGGTCAGTATTGTGGTGTTGCATACCACCTCTGCACCACTGTCCAACCTCTATATGTTGCTTAATTTTCTAATTCCCAACATTCATTCTGGTCAAGTTGCTTAATGTCTCCATGACAATTTTCATGCATTTGTGTGAATAGAAATTTTGTCTCAGAATACCTAAGCTATTCCTGATTCTATTTTCTTACAGTTGATTTTGTGCTAGTTGAAGGGAGTTTAAATTCAGGTATTTAACTGTGACACCATAACAATTCATAAAAGGGGAGTACCTTTGAATTTTCTGTTTGGTAACTGAGACAGATTTATGTATTTATGAAATTAAAGTCAGTGTTTTGGAGTTAACATTGATATAGTGTCAACCTAATTTAATTAAATCCAGAAATAGTGAGCTGGCATTGCCTTAATATTTTCTGCCTTCCATTCTTTTTGTTTATCTAATTATATGTCATTATAAAGAACTCATATTCATTGTGAATGGAACACCCTAGCCCAAATTAAGTCCGGTGATAGAATTGTTTTGTTTCATGGTGTCTGTCTTTTTCATGACTCCAGTGGAGTTCATCACTGGCTTATTTGACTAAATTATAATATTTGTATTGCTCTAATGTAAGATGAATGCCACTTTTTCTGACGTGCTTGTTTCATAGTCATTGCTAATACATTTGTCCTCTCTAAATGTTACCAAACTACACTGAAATATGACTGCCTTAAAAATTTCAGATACTGTCCTTAATCCTTTTTAGAAGGGAGAATAATCTATGCAACTGAAAATACTATAAATATAACAGCATAAGATATCATACATTATTTATTTTAAAAATTCTATCTGCTTTAAAAACTTCATGGTATATATTTTTCCTGTGAGACTTATCCTACTGACCTGAATATATGCATTCTTATACCTACATGCCTTTAAACACATTGCTGTTATTTCTACCCAGAATGAAGTCCATTGTCCTCACCCCATGAACATTTGCTGTCTGACTAAGACCGAGGAATACCTTAAGATGTGATGCAAGCTTTACAATCTCCCTCATCCCATTCAGACTGGCTTAGCTGCTCCTCTGAGCTTCCACTTTGTTTTGTTCATATCATACAAAAGTCTCTGATTTAGACACAGCCATGATCACACACACTGGTAGTTGCTGCTCCTGTAGGCTGAGCCTTTCTGGGTTCAATCGCCAGCTTATCCTGGGTGGAATGGTGCTTGCCTATAGTCCCAGATTCTCTAGAAGTTGAGGTACAAAGATTGTTTCATAGTGAGACCCTGTCTAAAAGAAAAAGATTTTAAAAAGTACTGTTTAGTTTACTATCTTTTCACAATGTAATACAGAAACTGAGTGATTCATTTGACTAGCTCAACACCTAGAGCAACATTTGCTATAGAAATTGACACTCACTGAATGTGTGTGAAAGGATGAACAAATAAATCAACAATTTTTATGATTGGTTTATTAAGTACCAATAATGAAGCTAGCAGGCTGAATGTAGCTAAGTATTTTGAACTAAAAGTCATTGTATTTGTTCCTAGATGGATTTAAATTTTATCATATTGACACTTGATCCTCCTTAAACTTATCTTGAACAAGAGAATATTCTTTCATGCTGTAATCTGTTATTTTCCTTAGAGTACGCATCCCTTCTCTATTTGCTATTTGATAAGTAAATGTCAGATTAATATATCTTTTAAACTGCTTGAAATGCATGAATTGTGGGCCAGGAGGTACCGTGGTGGTAACTGCTGTTAACCCCACATAACTGACTCCACGCGATTCCAGTCCTGGACTTGGTAGCTTGAAAAATATGCTGAGTGCTTATTCATGGAGGTCCAAAATCCTTAGAAGGGAATGGAGGATAAGGGACTATGGAGTGGCCATCCCCTTGGGATGTGGGGGAAAGGGGATGATTTCTCACTTTTTCTCTCTGTCTCTCTCTGACAAGAGCATGTGACTCATAGTAAAAACCTAAATAAAATAAATACATAAAGTGTGGATTGCGAATACAAGTAGAAATATCAAATTTCAGCTAAAGTCTATAAAGTAAATCAATAATATTATTTACTTTAGTTTAGAACTAGTACATAGGATAAAATCTTGCTTTCTGTTTCAATGCATCAAATTACTGCATATTTTAGATATATCTTTAAAAATGCATAATGCATCAGGAATTATGAACTAATAACCACTTGTATACTATTGATATTACATATCATGTAATAAGGAATACCTGGGGAGTAAATTCTCATTAAAATTAATTTATATATAGAAGCTTGCTTTGCAGTAAAATCTAAGATAATTGCTACTAAAAACATTTCTCATGGCAGTTTATCATTATGAGTATGAGGGACTTGTATAAGCATTAAATATCAAAAATTCTTATAGTGAATAGTAAAATTATCCAGCGTTAAAGATATAGACATACCTTGCTTTACAAATAAGCAGTAAATGAGTATTCATGTTTATAAAATAGAATAAGACATATTTTATTTAAAAAGGACTTTGTTTTCTGGTTTAAAAGATGTTTCTTACCTATATAAGTTCTCAGTTTCTTTAAAAACAAATCAAAAACCTAAATTTAAGAATATTGCCCCACACAAAAATTTCAGAAATTCATTTATAACATACACAGATATGTAGCTATATATAGCTCTGAAGATTCATCCAGAATAGATTTTTTTTATAATTTACAAATGAATATGAATATAAAAAGGGTGTATATTTTCAACTTTAACCCAGAGAATGAAAATGGTACATAATTTTAAAATAAAATAAAGAACTATTTACAAAGACAAAAAAAAAGTCTATTTAATCCAGGCGTGAGAATTAGTTCTTTTTAAAGCTTATTTCAATTTCAGAGACTCAATGAATCACAAGAGGACTAACGAAAGTCTGGGTTTAAGCCCAGAATATGTTAAATGCATCTTTTTGTTTTTCCTTTTTAAATTTTACTTTCATGGGAATTTTAGGTAGTGAATAGATGGAAAATATATTCCATTTAGAGGCATTTGCTCTCTAGTCATTTATTCTGCTCACAGGAAAAATAAAACTACAGATAAATTAAAGTAAGATTTATGCATATTTTTCTAAAATCAAAATTTCCTTGTAAAATGTTTTAAAACTGCTGTTTTCTAATAATAAGGGTAAAGCAAGACCCACTAACGGTGCTATAGGTGATAGCATGCTGAACTGCAGAGCTGAAAGCCACTGCAGTTACAGATTTGAATCCCTGGTGGATCTGGAATAGGTGAGCATGGGCAACCAATATCTTGATAAGCTAGAGAGCTGGGAGAAGGAGATTACAGAGTGACAAGACTCTACCTGGCTCTATCTCTCTCTTTCTAGCATGCACATGTTCTCTATTATAAATAAAGTTAAAATAAAATTTGAAATAAGAATAAAAAGATATGATTTTCATAAAATCAGGGAATACATGTAAGTAAAATGAATACATTAAACACATATCGGGCTAGTCTGTGGTGTGGTGGTTAAGGTGGCTGGATCCCACATGACTGACTGCACGTAGTGAAGCTCTGGACTCAGTGGTGTGAGAAACACTCTGAATGCATTTGTGTGCATGCCCAAAATCCTGAAAGGAGGGAGAAATGGAAGAGAAGAGATAGTGGTGTGGACATTCCCCTGGGGGGGGCATGTTTTCTCACCCTCCCTCTGTCTCTTTTTTTCTTCCTGTATCTGGTGAGTGCATATACCCTTTAACAAAATTTTCTCTTACTACAAAAAGAAAAAAATCTATTAAAAATACGTCCATGACAATAGAGCCAATGAGATGGGCCCAGCCAATGATCAATGAACATGATCTAGAGTAAAAAATTCTAAACCTTGCAGAATGCAACTCCTTGGGCCTTTTCTGTCACTCTTTTCAGGAGTGTACTTGAACCTTTACTTAATAAATTACTTTTTAATTTTTCAAAAAAAAAGAAAGAAAAAAACGTATGATCATGAAGACCAAGAAAGGGAAAAACTAAAAAAAAAATGGGGGAGGGGTGAGAATAGTAGATCAACAATGTAAATATTAAGAATTGATAAAAACCTATTCAAGGGTGAGTCAGTAGTGTGGTGGTTAAGGTGGCTGGATTCCACATGGCTGACTATGTGGCTTGAGTCCTGAACCAGGAAGCTTGTAAAGCATGCTGGCACTTGTACATGCATGCCCAGAATCCCAAAAGGAAGGAGAAATGTAGAAGAAGGGATACGACATGGCCATTTTCCATGGGGTGGTGCTTTCTTCTCTCTCTGCCTCTGTCCTAAATTAAAAAAAAAAAGAACCTATTCAGCTATAAAACAATTTTCTTTATTATATAGACACTGTGAGTAATGACACTTAGGTCTAAGTTGGAAGTTTATAAATTCAAGTTAGAAAATAAAGTAAATTTATTTTGATTAAATTATTAATAAATTGTTGATTAATAACGCTCAAAAGTTCAATTGAAATAGGCAATGGTTTCTTCCTTCTGAAATGTTAATTTATGGTTTTTAACATAGTATATTAAAATAATCCTTTTGGAGTTTATTTTCATAAAAAAATTCTCCAAATCCACTTATATGAGGTCTGATTTTTTAAATTATTATTTTATGTTATACATTCAATTACTGTATATCGCTATAGCTTGTAAAATGAATTTACCCAACATGAATACACCTCACACCAGTCCAGTTGAAGATATCACACATATTATCAACAATCCTCCATTTCTTTATCCTTTAAATGTCCCCCATCTCTGTTTTTCTCCTTGATTCCTTTCCTCTCACTCTTCCTATCTCCTAAGCTTTCCCTATCATCTAACCTCTTCCCATATTGTCTCTAGTATCTGTAAGCATTTTCCAAGCTTCTATATCCTCTAATCTTTCTGTTTCTACCATAGAGTGAGGACGGTTGGTATATATTAAATGGAGACATACAATGTTTCTCTTTCATAGCCTGGCTTGCTTCACTCAGAAGTAAATCTTCCACATTTGTCCACTTTCTATCAAATACTAAGGACTTGTTTCTTATGGCTGAGTAGTATTCCATAGTATATATGTGCAATACTTTTTTAATCCATTTATCTGTTCTTGGACATGTGGGTTGGTTCCATGTCTTAGTAATTGTGAATAATGCTGCAATAACCTGAAATAGATACTTTTTACTATAGGGCATGTGCACTCATTGGAGAGACAAAGAGAAAACTGGAAATCACTCACCAAGTGGGACAGCCATCTGCAATTACCTTTCTTCCATTCTCCTCTTGGGATTCTAGGCATGCACCTATGTACACCCAGCATGAATTTTAGACAATCATGCCTGGGACCCAAACCATGCTCAGCCATGTGAAAGTCCAGTGCCTTAAGCACCATGCCACCTGCTGGCCCAAGGTCTGATCATTTTTAATTAAGTAAAACAGAACATAAATATCATGAACATAGCTACATTACCTCTTACTGCTAGCATGCCCTTTATATAAACTTAATCTTTTCTTAAATAATAAGTATTTAAAACTGTATTTGAAAACTATATACCTAAGAGGGACCAGCATTTAGCGTAATGGCTATGTTGCTTGACTCCCACGTAGTCGACCGCGGTTTGAGTCCTGGACCAGGTGGCTTAAAACTCATGCCAGGCGCCTGTGCGTGTGTGCCCAAGATCCTGAGAGGAGAAGGGAGGAGAAGGGATTGCAGCATGGCCATCCCCCCGGGG
>NW_006159556.1:673740-679325 GCF_000334495.1 Tupaia belangeri chinensis | reverse complement strand
CTGTCTGTCTCTGTCTATCAGGCTAGTGCACACGCACCATGGCAAAAACAAAACAAAACAAAACAAACAAACAAACAAAAAAACAACTGTATACCTAAGAGAAGACTGAGCTCTACTTACACGGTCAGTAAGTATCCTTTAATACAATAATTAATAAAATGCTTTTTCACCTGAATTTGATGAGGTATTAAAAAACAGAGCATATAGACAAAGAAATAACTAATTTCAGAGGAAAAAAACCTATACCTACTGTTTGAAATTATTTGTTTTTTGAAAGAGATTTTTACTATATGGCGTGTGCACTCACCAGAGAGATAATGAGAAAGAGAGAAATAGAAAGTGAGAAATCACCCCTTCCCTAGGGGAATGGCCATGCCACAATCTCCTCTCCTCCATTTTGCTCTCCAGATCTTGCACACTCACTCACATGTGCCTTGTGTGAGTTTTAAGCCACAGTGTTCAGGATTAAAACCATGATCAACTACCTGAGAGTTCAGTGATGTGACCCTTAGGCCTTCTGCTGGTCCCAGTTGAAATTCTTATCTATATAGTCCCTAGGTCGATTTTTCCACCTAGGTAAATATAATAGAATAATTTGTCTTCTAAACGGAAAAATCAGTACATTATTAATCCTAATAGTTAACCATTTCTGATAAATTATTACTGTTGTCTTCATCAGGTCAGTTAATGATATTGCAAAATTTCTAATTCCAACTCTGAGATTATCTCTGATTTCTCTCAGTCTCTTTTTGACTAAGAGACCACTGGTATTCACTGTATTTTATGTGATTATCTACCTCTCTCTCTCTCTGTTTCTCTCTTCCTCCCTCCATCTCTGTCTGCTTTTGTTTTAGTTCCATGTTGTTAGTGTTGATAATGGTTTGTCTCCTCAAAGATTCGTATTTGTCATTTGGTCCCCAGTGTAATGGTGTTAGGAGGTGGTGAATCCTAGTGGGCAGTGATTTGATCACTGCCTTTGTTAATGGATTAATACAGTTTCCCAAGACAGAGTGAGTTCTAGTTCTCATGTATTAGAGTGGGTTATTATAAAAGGAACATGGGTGTCCCCAGATGGTTCTGCACATGCCAGCCATTTTCTCTGCTTCCATGAGCCATGTTGTGCTATAGCACCTGATGCCAGCCTCACACCTTTAGACGGTCTAGCTAACTGAATCATAGGTCAAACAAACCTCTATTTGTAAGTCACCAGGTTGGGGCCATCCTGTGGTATGGTGGTTAAGGAAACTGGATCCAACATGGCTGACCTCATGGTTTAAAGTCCTGGTATTGGCAGCTTGAGAAACATACCACATACATGTACATGTGTGCCCAAAATCTTCAAAGAAGAAAGAATTAGAAAAGAAGGGATTGTGGTGTGACCATCTTCTCTGGCAGGCAGTTGCTTTCTTACTTTCTATCTCTCTCTCTCCAGTGAGCACACACACCATCTGGCAAATTTAAAAATTAATAAATAATCAACCAGTAAATTACTAAGCTGGCCCCATTGCATAGTGGTTAAAGGAAGTTGGATTCCACATAGTTAACCATGGTTTGAATCTTGGCCCCAGAGGCTTCGTAAACACAGTGCACACATGTACATATGTGCCTCAAATCCCCACAAGATGAAAAGAGAGGAGAAGGGGTTCAGGTTGACCTTGCCCCATTGGAAACTGCTTTCTCACTTGCCCTGTGTCTCTTCATGTGTCTGTTTCTCTCTGGCAAATACATGCACTCTCTGTTAATTAAAATACACATGCACATGCGCATGCACACACACACACACACACACAAACATAACACACACATAAGATCGTCAGAAAAGTCATTTTACTTTTTAGCATAGAAACATATAGAAAAATACTCATGACTTTTCCAATGATCCTATCTCAAATATTTGTCTTATCAGCACAATAGCAGACTAAGACAGCTATCTTAAGTTTCCTTTGTATCTTACATAATTATTAAATTATGTAATCCTTTTGCTCTAGTCTCTACACTTCCTTACTTATCCCAAGCTTTAATTCTCAAATCAGATATCTAAAATATAGATCTCCTCTTGCTACCTTTCTGTCACACTTGTTTCTCTATCCTTTCTCCAATATTCCTCTTTTAAAAACTCTGAAATCTTTTCAGATATTGAGTAGTCTGAGTTTTGTGTGGTACCTTGGAATCATGATTGTTCTAGGAATTGGTAACTTCCTTTCTCTATCATCTATCATTTTCTGAATGAGTTCCTGGAAAGATTTTGGTTATTGAGACAGGACAAGTTGTTTACTTTATAAAATTTTTAGGCAAAATTCTTAATAAAGAATATGAAAAACAAGCTTTACCTTTGGTATCATCAATTGAGAATGTCATGCTTAAAATTCATTCAGTCCTTTCTGAATAGAAGTGGAGTGGAAATTATGCTTTCACTGAGTGGTTGAATTCATCATCCATGGACCCATCTTATCTCCATACCTTCTTGTTATTTCAGATAGTAAATGTCCTCATTTTTCTCTCAGTCAGGCCTCCTGTTACTTGAAGCATAAATACATTATACTGTTCAGAATTCCTGAGGTCGTCCCAAGTTACCCACCAGAGGAAACACAACATCTCTATCATCTATCATTTTCTGAATGAGTTCCTGGAAAGATTTTGGTTATTGAGACAGGACAAGTTGTTTACTTTATAAAATTTTTAGGCAAAATTCTTAATAAAGAATACGAAAAACAAGCTATAGTCTCTACCTTTGGTATCATCAATTGAGAATGTCATGCTTAAAATTCATTCAGTCCTTTCTGAATAGAAGTGGAGTGGAAATTATGCTTTCACTGAGTGGTTGAATTCATCATCCATGGACCCATCTTATCTCCATACCTTCTTGTTATTTCAGATAGTAAATGTCCTCATTTTTCTCTCAGTCAGGCCTCCTGTTACTTGAAGCATAAATACATTATACTGTTCAGAATTCCTGAGGTCGTCCCAAGTTACCCATCAGAGGAAACACAACATTTGGAGTAGGATCCAAGTCACCTTGAATCATCAGTCTGACCCTCGTCTATTCGTACATGTTCTCCTCCCCCCTTAGCCTGCTGTACTGGAGAACATTCAGAAGCTTGTTCACTTCTCTGAGAGAACAATGCCTGCCCCCTCACTTTCCCCACTCCAAAGCAAAGCCTTATTGAGCCCTTAGTATTCAGACCAATCATCACTTCCTATGTATCATTTTCCCTCCAAAACAAATTACTTATGTTTTGCTTTAGGAGTGCATCACACTTACATCTACGATCTCCCCCATTAGACAAGTCATTATAAATTCTTTCTGTTTAGTAGGAATGGTTTTAGTTGAACCTGAAGAAAATTCAAGAAGTAACTGATGGAATGATAGAGTTTACATCTGGCCATCTTTGCAAATGTGCAAATTATTTCTTTCTAAAGTTGAAGGAAAGAATAGAACTGAGTATAATTGCCACTTGAAATATCAAAGAAGCTTGAAGGATTATAAAAGGATGTAGTGGATTTGGTATGTTTGTTTTTGTTTTCTTTTTTGATACCGCAGAGGGGTAAGAGGCAGAAACTACTGGAACAGACTCAGGAAGAAATGACCTGGCACCAGGCCAACGTAGATTTAAATGGAAAATGATTTTGAGCAGGGCAGCATTCTTAAGGCAGAACTGTGATGACAGACAGGAGAGTGACTTGTGGCACACAAGTTAGCAGCTGGAATAACAGCTGTGGACCCATGTCTGAACACTTGAGATTCACCAGAGCTGGCCAGAAATTTTTGGGGGGAGCACTTTTCTAAGGAACAGAGGGTCTAGGAGTGTTGTAAATGTAATAGAAATGTGAGTGTATAAGCTGATGTGACTTTATGTATGCTTAAAAGCAATATAATTTTTGTCATTGGGGTGCATGTATATTCCATTGCATTTATAACCATGCCTTAAACATAATAGGTGTGCAATAACTATTTTATTTACTTGATTGAACCAAATATATTTATCTAATTCTTTAATCATGACCCATCAATCCGTCCTTGGTCACCACTCCAAGTTGAGAAATACTTCGATCAACTTCAAAGCAATTTTACAAAATAAGTACAACTGTACACGCCTTAATAGAGGAATCAAGGGTAATTTCCTTCCTGCCCACCCCCCACCCAGGATAACATGAAAAGGTAATCCAAGAAGTTGCAAGGATATTCAGAATCTCCAATTTGTAGAATTTTTAAAAATTACCATACTGCAAATGCAAATCGGTGCCTGCAATATTTTGCTGTCAAAAGGAATTGATCTCTGCATGAGTGATAGTATTTCAGCTCTTGGCCTTTCTGAGGAAATGCACCTGCCGCAGAATGACAAACGAGCAAAGGCCATGATTTGGCACGTGGTCTGTACAGTTACAGGAACCTGTTCTGACATAGAAGGAACACAGTCACCTGAACAGAACTGATTAAATTCATATTTTATGAGATCTCTCAATTGGATTACATATGCTGCCTGGACTTCCTCTACTCATATTGTGCCCTTGATAATTTCAGAGAGAATTCACAGGGATTTGTGGGTTATTTGCAGATTCAAATTTTACAGCACCATCGCTCTTGACCAAGGGTGTCCTCGACTCACCATGAGAAAACACTTGCTTTAGTTTGTCGCTATCCAGGGGGTGGTGGCAGAAGCAGAAACTGAGCTAATTACAAGGAGCTCTTTTCAAACAGGACAAATGGTCTTTGTCATAAGGGATCTTCTCAAACATCATTATTTTAGTGATGTCTCTTGAGTGACAACAAAAACAGTATCTGGAAAAATTGACCTTGTCTATTTCCAGTTTCTGCATAAAGGCACTGTATTTTCAAGCTTAGGTTTCCTTTACTTTTATTTATTATCCATATTTGTGTTGAGCATCTTGTAGTAAAGAATGTAGCGCAGCATAGTTTTTTGTTTTTTGGGGTTGTTTTGAGAGGCTTTTGGTATAGGGCTCATGCACTCACCAGGAAGACAGAGACAGAGACAGAACCCAGGAGGGATGGCCACACCATGATCCCTTCTCCTCCATTCTCCTCTTGAGATCTTGGGCACTCATGCACACACACTAGGTGTGAGTTTAAACCACCAAGTCCAGGACTTGAACTGCGGTCAGCTACATGGGTGTCCAGCGACATAGCCATTACACCAACTGCTGGTCCCATTGCAGCATGGTTAGTAAATAAAGCAAGCATACCTGATCATCCTGAACCTGTGACAGAATAGTTGCTCTTATTTCAATTGGCTCAGACTTTCTTCAATAAAATTCTCATGAAAATAACTACTCTTGTCAAGTCTATTCTCAAAGAGGATATGTAAACACCTTTAATTAATTTATAATCCACCATTCTGAATTATGACTTTCTTAAGAAATTAAATGGCATACATGTCATCTTATTTTAAGACTGCATAATTTTATGCCTACAAGCTTTCCTCCTTTCTTTGATTATTTATTTTATGGTAAATAAGCATTGTTTCTATGTTAATGTGGTCACTGACACATATTTAGAAATTCATGCCATTGTGAAACAATAACAGTACAAATATTATGACCTTACACTATGCATACATGTGGACAAT
>NW_006159556.1:641813-673730 GCF_000334495.1 Tupaia belangeri chinensis | reverse complement strand
GAGTGTAAAAGGAAAAATAATGAAAGAATGGCAGAGATGAAAAACCAGTTTCGTAGTTTCATGTGATGAGGTTATTTTTGTGTTTCCTTTTCTAAATTTGTAAATTGTTTTACATAAACATAAAAAGGAAACTAGAAAGTATCCTCCTACTTATAAGAGGTACTTTTGGTTGGTAAATTTTACAGGTTTCTTTTAATTGCTAGACAGCATGTGTGCTTACTGGGAGCAGGAGAGAGAGAGAAGAGGTGAGAAAGCATCCCTCATGAGGAATGATGATCCTGCAATCCCTTCTCTATTTTTTCTCTGAGGATTTTGGGCATGCACACTCACTTGCCTGGTGTGTTTCTCAAACTAGCAACCTTAAGCACCACCTTACTGGCTGGTTTGTAAAGTACTTTATAAAACTAAAAATATATCTAACATGCTACTGACAAAATAAATGGATATATTTGTTGATTTCAGTTAACCTTTACCTGTCTGAACTTTTTAAAGATCTGCATGGTATGTGACTGAGTGGCTGACCAAAAAGTGCCATCATAGGTTTAGCACTATTGCTTACTGTTTAAGGGAGCAGGATCCCACATGGCCAGCTGCAGTTCAAGTCCCAGCTACACGGCTTGAAAAATACGCTGAGTGCATATAAATGTGTGCCCAAACAGAATGGAAACATAGGCAAGGAGGGCTTGCAACCTGACTCTGCTCTATTACTTGTACTTTCTCTCTGTCTCTGCCTCTCTCTGAGAATGCATGCACTCTCTGGCAAGAAAGAAAAACAAAAAGGAGCAAGAGCATGTGCATGCATGCTTGTGTGCATGTGTGTCTGTGTGCATGTGTGTCTGTGTGTATCAATGACCTTTTGCCCCACTTTTGGGAAGGAAATAACCAATTTTCTTACACTAATTACAGTGTTAGTAACTCATTAAAGATCTGATCATAAGACAAACTTTGGGATATTGAATAGCTAATTTTTGATTAAGCATACTATTGTGTTGTTGCGAAAGTCATTTTTTTAATGTTTTTTTTTGTGCAAAAATGCATCATGACTCTACCAACAACCCAATATTTGCTTCTATTTTCTTCCCATGACTTCATCTAAAGCTTCAATACACTATGCAAAGAGTTATAGATATTTTCATACTATTTTCACAAAATGAACAGAACATGTAATTTTTATGCACCTGTATGTATGTACATTTATATTAGAGAAACATACAAAGTTATTTTGGATCTGAATATAAACACTTACATCTTAGAGTAAACTGTATTCTAGAGATGCTTATTTTGGTTTTGAAAAACAACTTTGTAAATAAATAATAGAATGATATGATTTTATATGCCACCCATAGTCTCATTTCTCAACTAGCCTGTAATTTCATTCATAGATATTTATATTTTATTTCTTCAATATGAGATCTAATTAAGATGGCATATTGTTAGGTCATCAGGAAGGTCATGATTTGTTTTTTTTTTTTTTTTCTATGCAAAAATGTGTCATGACTTTCCCCAAGACCCCATACAGTTAGTTTTCATGGTACTTTGGTACTTTAGTCTCCTTTAATGTAGAATATTTCGTCCTCCATTTTTTTTTGTTTGTTTTCAATACCATTAATATATTTTTTTTGAGAGGTTTTTGCTATAGGGCGCATGCTCTCGCCAGACAGACAGAGAGACAGAGAGACAGAGAGACAGAAAGAGAGAAATCACCCCCCCAGGGAGGATGATCATGCCGCAATCCCTTCTCCTCCATTCTCCTCTCAGGATCTTGGGTACTCACGCACACACGCCCGGCGTGAGTTTTAAGCCACCGGGTCCAGGACACGAACCGCGGTCGACTACGTGGGAATCCAGCGACATAGCCATTACGCGCGAACCGCAGTCGACTACGTGGGAGTCCAGCGACATAGCCATTACGCTAACTGCTGGTTCCCAATACCGTTAATATTTTTGAATTCCACATCTATTACATAGAACACTCCTCAGTTTATGGAACCAGTAGATGGTGTAATGATTACATTGGTGGACTCCCACATAGTTGACCATGGTTCAAGTCCTGGACCAAGTGCCTTAAGACTCATGTTGGGTGGGTATGTGTGTATTCCCAAAATCTCAAGAGGAGAATGGAGGAGAAGGGATTGTGGAATGGCCATCCCCCTTGGGGGGTGATTTCTTGCTTTTCTGTCTCTCTGTCTCTCTAACAAGTGCACGTGCCCTATAGAAAAAAAAATCTCTTAAAAATAACACTTCTCAGTTTGGATTTTGTGTGATAGTTTTCTCATCATTTGAGTCAAGTTAAATATTTGTGGCAAGACTTCTAGATAGGTGATATGTGAACAAGGCGTATATAATGCTTTTATTCTTAGGAGGTACATGTTAAATTATTTAAAGTGAAGTGAAGTGTCAAGTATCAAGTGTATACAATTATTTTCAGATAGTTCAGCGAAAGAAAATATCTGTGGGCATATCAAAAATATCTGAATCTTTATGTGCATGTGTATATGTATATATAGATTTAGATATTTAGAAATATGTTATTATATATTTATATATAAATATAACAGTAACAATATACAATTATATATATATCTATGTAAAGCTGGAGAAAGCCATGTGGAAAACCATTTAGCCACTTGCTGGCTCTGTGATTTTGGATCAGCCATTAAAAAAACCCTTTGAATTCATGAACCTCAACTTTAAAATGAAAACAATAATAATTTGTTTATATGTGTTTAAAAGGTTGAAAATATAACAGATACCTGAGCTCTTCACAAATTATAGCTAGATACGAATATCAAAACAACTTTAGTGTCTTCTCAAAGTGAAGGCCTGATACACTCTAATTTATACCTGGAAAATGAATAACCAATATATTCATCGTTTTGGAAAAATGACAGAAGTTTAAAATGACTCATTGTTCTGTCAAAGAAATGAATTTTGCATAGTTCAAATGACCTCGGTGACCATAAATAAGATGGAATTCAAGGGTGACTAGTGCAGTTAATTTATTTAGGAAATCAATAAAAACCCCACACAAATGTATGATGAATAAGGATTGTTAAGGTGTGTAAAAGCGCATAAAGGCCATTAATGTTAATATGCAAAAAAGGCAGTGCTGAAACTAAATTAGGAAATTGATGCTGGGTTATGCAAATGGTAATATCATTGTGCTAGAGAAGCCCCCTGAACGCCACATGGACTTCACAATTGCCCCCAAATTAATATGAGAACCAAAGAACTTGTTCATTTTTTCCATAGATGTTTGTGGAGCTCCTTTTATCTTTTAAATCCATCTGCTAGTGGTGCAATTTAAAAACAGGCGAGATGAATACTGCCACCTTCCAAGAAGTCACAGTCAAGTGGAGGAACATAGGCAGGCAGTTGTGATCATGTCTTCTTGGGTTCATTATGGTACTTGCACACTCCTTTCAAAGCGGCGTCTAAACAGTTCTTGGAGTTTGGTTGGTCCTCTGTGTCTCTGGATTTTTGCGTCTATAGATTCAACCAACTGTGGATTCAACATATTTGAAAATCATAAATTGATCGTGTCTGTAGTAAACATGTGCAGACATTTCTTTTGTTGTCATAACCTGAACAATACACTATAATAATTGTGCATAGTATCTACATGGTGTCAGGTGTCATTAGTAATCTAGAGATGATTTAAAGTATACAGGAAGAAGTACATAGATTATATTCAAATATTTATATAGAAATTGAAGCATGTGTGGATTTTGATATTTATGGTGTGTGTGCACAGGCATGTCCATGTGTATATATTCTGGAATCAATCTCCGTATCAATCAATGATTGGAAGAGTTTTGTAAAAGTGATAACATTCAAGTTGAGACCTTTTTTGGTTGGGATTGTTTCCTTCAGAAATGCACCCACCTACAGTTAATATTCTGGGATTACTGCTTTCATAGCACGTTTGACCATCTGTTTTCATTGACTACTTGACTGTGTTATCACCAGCTTGTGATCTTTAAAGTCTCAGGGTCTATA
Organism: Tupaia belangeri chinensis; assembly: GCF_000334495.1. NCBI lineage: Eukaryota > Metazoa > Chordata > Mammalia > Scandentia > Tupaiidae > Tupaia > Tupaia belangeri. The sequence goes on along the minus strand of NW_006159556.1, from coordinate 669,731 downwards.
CTCCAATTTCTCTTCTTTCTTCATCAGTGACCTAGAATAAATGCCCGAAAATCTTTCTTCTCAATACATTATTTCATTTATAAGTAAGTATAAAAAGTGAGCTCCACTAAAGAAACCTGGTTTGTTTGTGTTTTCTGAGCAATAGATTTATTACACTTAAACTGTGAGATAGTCTTACAAAATGGTACCTAAAACGATATTTAAAGGATGCATTTATACACTATAAATGCATGTGAGATACCATAATTAATAAAGACAAATCTTTTCTATTCAAATCTATCTGCATTTTCAGTAGAACATTTTATTTTTACAAAATTACCTGTGAATTTTGTTTCTTAGTTTTTGAAACTATGTCAATTATTGGGTTATCAGGGAAGTCATGATGCATTTTTGCATAGAAAATCATAGAAAACTACATCATAACTTTCCCAATGACTGACCTAACTTAGTGTGCTAAACACAATTCTACTTTTTTCACTTTTACTGGCTATGAATAATAAGTTTGCATTGAAATAATTTTGGTTTTATGTTTTTTTTAAAAAAAAAAGTCTGGTAGCTTTTCCAAAATCTGAAATCCGTGACTTTTTAGGAAGCTAAAACAATTTACTTTAGTTAGGGCCCCTGATACAGCACAGCAGTTAGGCGATGCAGGAAGGAACCTAAATCTCACTTGACTGCTCAGCGTTTGAATTCTGGCTCCAGCAGATCGAAAAACAAGTGTGCTCCCAGAATCCTTAGGAGATAGAGAATTAGAGGAAAAAGAATTACAGAAGATTCACACCCTATTGGAGAGAGAGTTCTCTTTGTCTTTCTCTGTTTCTTTTTATCATGTGTGTGCATGTACCCTCCGAGATAAAAAATAATAATGAATAGTGATAATGCAAGTTCTGATAAAAGTTATTTCTTTGAGCATGTCGTTTTATTTTCTTATTTGTAAAAGTGTGATGATTAATTTCTGCTGTAGATATTTTATGTGATGATTATTGGAATACATTTAAAAAGGTTTTCAACTCATACCTATGTTCTTGGAGAATTGAGAATAAGACATTGCTAAGCAAGACTGTTGACCATACTACTGGAGTTTTATAGTTGTTATCCACTACCTTTTCAGTTTGGGAAATTGTTACTTTATTTTATCCTAGATGGTGTTTGAGTGATTATTTGTCAGTTCTCCAACTTAAGCCTCTGTGGGTTTAAAGCCTATGAAACCATAATATTTTCTTTTATAAATCTCTCTACTATATTGATTTCCTCCTATTACTAACAAAATATAGATTAATATTTTCCATAATTTTGCTTATAAAATCTCTCTTACCATGTACATGGAGTTCTAATGTGTTCCAAGATATTAAATTATAGGCATCCAACTTCCTTTGCTTTTCAACATTTTTTGATAAAATTTAATCAAACTTTTACTTGTTTTTCTTTTCTTTGTTTCCTCCACTCTTTCTTACTATCTTTCTTCCCTTCTTAGTTATTTTCATTTATCCTCTCATCTTTATTGTTTCCTAAAGTTTTACTATTTTAGTGTTCTCATGATATTTTATTCCATCTGATGTAAACAAAACTAATAATGTACTTAGATACATCAAATATAATACAAAACTTTCACTCTTAATTTATAGTTCCTTCCTTAAGCATATGTAGGTACTTATGTGTGTGTTTGTGTGCATTCTTGTCACTATCATGGGATTCAGGGAAACTGAGATTGAATTTTTAGTTTTCCCAAATGATTTACTGTAAGTTATTTATTTTATCTATCTCATAGTTTATAAAGTTTCAGAATGTAATTAATACAATATTTCTTCTTTTTGAAAAAATGGTCTTATTGATTACATTGATAATTATGAACTTATTATAAAAATATAGTATGCATTGATAGTGTATAGCAGCTATTAGCTTATTATAAATTGATGAGATCAAGAAAGTGTAAGATTGGGACTTGCATATCCCCAGTATTTCATAATCCTTGTAATAGTCAAGAGGTCAAATTTCACAGAGAGCTCCAAAACTTGACAGATACATTTATTAGGGTTCTCTGTGCCCACAAAGTTCTTTTTATCTGCACATTAAATTGCCAGTTAATGAAAGCAATGCCCAAGTGAGGTCGCCATACCCAACATTCAGCAGCAAAATCTGAGTAGGTATCTCTTCTTTTTCTCAATCTAATTTTCCAAAATCAGTTATCAAAAATGTTCTATTACAGGGCCAGCTCCATGATCTAGTGCTTAAGGGAGCTGGATCCCGCATGGTGAATTGTATTAATCGAATCAGACCTTGGTGGCTTCAAAAACATGCCAGGCATGTGTATGCATGTGTGCCCTAAATCCCAACAACTCTCTCTCTCTGGCAAGAGCATGTGCCCTGTGACATATTTAAAAGAAATTTGCTATCCTATTTTTAAAGTTCAATTTAGGGACCAATGGGTGGTATAATGGTGATGTCACAGGACTCCCACATGGCCAACCACAGTTCAAATCCCAGAACCAGTAGTTTCAAACTCATGCTGAGCACATGTGAGTGCCCAAGATCCTGAGAGGAGAATGGAGGAGAAAGGATTACAGTGTGGTCATCCTCACTGGGGTCATATTTCTTTTTTTCTGTCTGTCTGTCTCTGTCTCTTTGGTGAGCCCATATCCCCTATAGCAAAAATCTCTAAAAAGAAAAAAAGGTTCAATTTAAATAAATGAAAACTAATGGCATGATGACAGATATTTTTACCTTGTCACTATAGTTCTGTACAAGTAGTATTTTATCATGAATATGTTATGATTATTCTAAGATCATTTGATTGTTTTTAGGGGATGCTAATATATAATGTCATTAATGCTAAAATTTACATTTTAAATCCTAAGTGTGTGGTCCTGTTCTGAAGTAGTCTACAAAGCAATAGTTTTGGAAAAGAAAAGTAGTTGAGGAAAGTATCAGTTGAAAAAAAAATCCTATTGAAAAAAAGTAGCTTTATAAATCCCTTGCAAACCCACCTATTATGTGGGGAAGACTTTAGGAAAAATGTTAACAGAGTCAGCCAGTGTTGTGATGGTTAAGACACCTGGGTCCCACATAACTGACTGCATGGAGTCCTGGACCCAGCACCCTGAAAATAATGCCAAGCACATGTGCATGCATGTCCAAATCCCAAAAGGAGGGAGACATGGAGGGGAAGGGATTGTGGCATGCCCATCTCTGGGGGGTGGGTGACTCCTCACTTTCCCTTTCTCTCTCTGTTTCTGTCTCTTTCTGATGAACATACATGTCTTGTGGCAAAAATTGTAAAAAGAAAGAAAGAAAAAGAAAAATGGCCAGTGTTACAGATAAAATTGCTAGACTTTGGGATTAAATACAATTACTTAGGAAAAATGATCCAGCTCTGTCTATAGCCTATTATGTGCTGAGCATTGTGCTATGTGCTTTCTCAGAACAACCATTCAAGAAGGATTTATTTTTCTCGATTTGTGGTAGAAGAAAATTAGAACAAGAGAGTTTATTTTTTCTAAGTTGATTGTTTGAGATTTGCATTTTTCTGTTACCACATGTTAAACAAAAAGAGAAAAGAGATGAGAGGTAGCAGGATCCTGAGAAGGGGACGCATGTATTCATTGCAGTTGGGATCTTTGCAAGCCTAGAGTGTTGAATCCCTAAACTGCTGTGATTAATAAAAACTATCCTTTGAGATCCCTAACAAACATTTAGAAAATATCCCAACATTTAAAAGAATTGATAAGTACAATCTAGAAGAATAAATTTAGGAAGTTAAGTTAAACTAGACACTTCCCTAATGGCTAGTATAGATATGTGGTTGGCCAAAAGAATAGTGATTAAAAATAAGGGCAACACCAATTGATTCTCTGAAACCCTTTTGTATAAATTTGTCAGCTACTATTTTTCAGCCAGTCCATTGAGACTAGTTTGCTTTACAGCTTCTTATTTCGAAAAGAAGAAAGTGGTTGTTCATGAGAAAAAGTTAACTGAGGGGAAATTACATGTACTTTGGGAATAAGAAAAATATTTTTTCTTGGAGTTTGTTAAATTGAGGCAACTCATTAAATAGTTGCTCTACAGATACAATGAAAACCAAAAATAATAAAACATAAGCTCACTGACATTATATTTTATTCTTAATGACTGATTAGACAGTATTTTTAAAATTTAAACACCAGGATCTTTTGCTTATTAGATAAACTGTTCCCTTCCATATATCACACCATTTGATATTTGGAAATATAGTGATGAGGAAAAGAATTAAGTAGAAAATTAAATGACTTTAATTTTTGAAGTATTAGTTATAGCTGTATAAACTATTCTAAAAACATCTATTATATTTGACTTTTAAAGGATCCATTTTTTTAATATTACTAATATTGCTTGATAATGATCCTTTGGAAGTGCAACAACAAAAATATTTTTTAAGCTCTTATTTAGTCTTTCTGATCCAGAATGCTAGTCTTTCTGGAAGCTAGTCTTTGTCATTTTGTGCTGCTAAGACAGAAAAATACAGACTGGGTAATTTATAAACAGTGGAAGTTTCTGGTATAGGATTCTAGAGGATAAGAAGACTAGTATCAAGGGCTTATATGTGGAGAGGGCCTCTTTGCTATATCCTAACATGGTGGAAAACATCACATGGTGAGACTGTATGTGAGAGAGAGTGAGAAAGAAAGGGATCAAACCCATCATTTTATCAGGAACCCTCTCCCAGGACAACTAACCCACTCCCTTGATAGTAGCATAAGTTCATGCATGAGGGCAGAGTCCTCATGACAGAATCACTTCTTAAAGGTCCCACTTCTCATCACGGTTGTGTTGGAGATTAAGCTTCTAACACATGAACTTTGGAATACACAGTCAAACCATAGCACTATGTCTTATACATTGCCATGAACTTTCAGATATTAGGATATATTTAAATTTCCAGGGTCAGCAGGTGGTGTAGAAGTTAAGATGCTGGACTCCCATATGTTTCAATTCCCAGATCTGGCGACTAGAAAATCATGCTGTGCATATGTGTGTGCACGTGTGTGTGCATGCCCCGGATCCCAGGAGGTGAATGGAGTAGAAGGGGACGTGGTGTGGCTATCCCATGGAGATGGCGATTTCTCACTTTCTCTGTGTTTCTCTTGCGAGCACACAGGCCCTATAGCAAAAATCTATTTTTTTAAAAAAAGGAATATATTTAAATTTCCTTTAACTGAGTCCATAAGAAATATAAAACAAAATCTTTACCTTTTGGAATTAAAATAATGTTAATCCATCATATTTACTAAGGAAGAGTTGTGAATATTCTGAACAATATGCCTCTTCCTCCTAATGAAAAGGTGTTATTCTATTGGAATAGGACCTTTCTGGCAATAAAAGGTATTGGGAAATAATGTTTTTGCATTGCCTTTAATAGCTAAACTCCATTTCTACAAGGCTGAATGCAACTTGTTATTCAGGAAGCCATCTAATTCTTATTTTAATCCTTCACAAAAAATTCAAAGGAGATCTGAAAATGTATAAAATGGATACATGTATTCATGACAAAAAAATGTAGCATCTCTCATGAGAGATGAAGTGGTACATTTAAGATACTAGATATGTTAACTGAAGGGATATTTTAAGGTTTAACAACTATAATATATTCCCAGATAGGACATGTTCACATGTAACCACTTCATTACTTAAAATGTAATACCCTTCAAATATTTTCTTTGGTAGAGATAGAGTTAATTTGAGGATAGTACAAAAGTGTATCTACCTAGAGTTTAGGATTATTTTAACTGCATGGTTTACTATTAAACTAATATTATGGAATCTATGTAGAATTGAAAGGAGTACTCTAATGTCGTTCTTAACTTAAGCAAAGTGATGATACACAGTGCAAAAATCTTTACCATAGCAACCTTTAAAGATAATTCTTATATCAGTGATGGGACACTGTATTTTTACCAGGCAGCTTAATCCATTTTTATATACCTTTAATTGGTCTAAAGTCCTCTCCTCAATTGAGACTCATTTATTCATTGAACAAAGATTTATCGAGATCTTAAGATATACCAGACAGCATTCAGGAAACTAGAATTCAGTCGATAAGCCACACAAACTAGACTTCTGCCCTTTAGAGCTTAATTCTGGTGAAAGTAGATTATTTTAAAAATTACTTAGTTTCTAGAAAGTTTATTTATTCCTTTCAGAAGAAAGAAAGACAAAAAGACAGCAGCCTACACAGGGTCCCCATTCCAGACCCACCCGTAGTCTCAGCCCCACCCCACCCCAGATCATGGAATGTCATGTGGGCCTGCGTGCCCAGGGAGGCTCTAGGATCTGAATCCAAGTTCTGCCTTACGTGAGTCCATTTGAGTGACTACTGCATCACTGTCTGGCCCCTAAGTCACTCATATTTAACCAGTATTTCTTGAAAGCACATCAAGGCTCATACATTATTTAAAAATATTGAAAAAGAAAGTGAATAATGAAACAACTACACATATGAATTTGGATGATGTAAAAATGCCGATGTCTGATTTTTTTCAGTGTCCCTCTGTATCAGGCACAGTACTGTGTTCAATACTTGAAATTTTCATAGGTACTATGTTAACACAATTTTATTTACAGATGAAGGGAGAGGGGCATGAAGAGGTATGTAACTTGCCTAAAATCATGGAAGTATTGAGTAGCAAAACTAGAATTCAATCTCAAGGAATTTGGTTCCAGAGCATATATTTATTATTAAAGCAGCATATGTCTTTAGTGGTCTTAAAAAATGAACTAAAATCTAGAGGCTTCAAACACTCTCCTGTAATTCTGAGAGTTTGTCATGTTAAGTTTAATATGCCTAATAGGTATTAATTTGGAGATGTCAAGAGGAACTTCAGAGGGCTAGCAGGTGTCATAGTGGTTAAAGGATGGTTGGCTGCAGTTTAAGTCTCAGACCTGGTGGCTTGAAACTCATGCTAGGCACATGTGTGTGCATGCCCCAAATCCTGAAAGGAAAGTGGAGAAGGGACTGCAGCATGGCCATCCCCTGTGTGGGGTTATTCCTCACTTTCTGTCTCTCTGGTGAGTGCATATGCCCTGTAGTAAAAAAATCTCTAAAGAAAAGAATTTTATAAATATGAGTCTGTGGTTCTGTTGTGATGTCAGAGATAATGTGTCATTTAGGGGTCATGACAATGAAGAGAAGGTCACTTTTCTTGACCATTTTTATCTAATGATCCTAATTTTGTTTTATGGATGATATGTAACCAGTTACCTCTCTCTTCTACATGCAATGTCTCTAAGTATTGGGAAATAGTTCATTATATCTCCCCTTTATTCTACTGATCTCCTGTTGAAACGATCCAAAAAGTTTGTATGTTAGAAACTATCCAAAAATTTAGTATGTTCCCCATTGATGGGAAAGGAAAAATAATTACCAAAAAAAGAAGTCATCAACATACAGGGTGTGGAATGAATGACAATGTTCTAATAAAGAACATTTAAGAATAAGACCAACAGGGTCAGCAAGTGGCATAATGGTTAAGGCAATGGACTCCCACATGGCTGGCTGTGGGGCAAGTCCCAGATTCGGAGTCTTGAAAATCACATTGGACCATGAGTGTGCATGTCCAAAATCCTGAGAGGAGAATGGAGGAGAAGGGATTGCGGTGTGGCCATCCTCCCTGGGGGGTGTTTTCTCACTCACTTTCCCTCTCACTGTCTCTCTCTTTCTTCGGTGAGCACACACACCGTCTGGTAAAAACCTTAATAAAACAAAACAAAACAAAAAAAAACGACTTAGGCTAGTCCTTGGCTTGGTGGTTCCATGAGCTGGATTCCATGTGGCCAACTGCACAGCCAACTGTTTGAGTCCTAGGCCAGGCTGTTTGAAAAATGTGCAAGTGTGTGCATACCCAAAAATCCCAGATGGAGGCAGAAATGAACAGGGATTGCTCCATTGGGGAGGATTTCTTCTTGTTTTTCTACTGTCTCTTTCTCTCTGTCTCTCTTCAGGCAAGTACACACACTCTCTGGTAAAAAACAAACAAACAAGCAAACAAACAAACAAACAAACAAAAACCACCATATTTGGTTAGAGTAATAGAAACTAGAAACTTATATTTAAAAGAAAAATTAAAAACCGAACTTTGGGAACCAGCAGATGCTGTAGTGATTACTTTGCTGGAATCCCATATGGCTAATATGGTTCAAGTCCCACACCTAGTGACTTGAAACTGACATAGAGCACATGCACATGGGTGCTCAAGATCCCGGGAGGAGAACAACTGAACACTGCGGGTCAGATAATGGCACAGGTTTGTGTCCTGAGGCTCCTTTGGACATGTCAGTTATGCATATGTGTGCCTGCAGCTCAGGCTGGCTGAGGGTAGGTTTGGGTCATGGTATGAAGACCCTGTTGTGGGTGTCTCTCTCTCTCTCCTCCCTATCTCTTCTGGAAGAAGAAAAGCATTAAAATCTTCTGATTTATTGATCAATGGTGAGGGTCCAACTGAAATGACTAACCGTAAACAAAAGCTATAAAACAGGAACTTCATCTTTCTAAACCAAATCTATAAATCTACTTGCATTTGCACATATTTTCTGTCTTCCCTTTCCGTTAAATGCAAGACATGTTCATCCTCTTGTCAAAACAGTTTCTTCACTTATGCCCTAAATTTTGTTTGCTGCCACCTTCTCTGGAATATCTTTTGATTTATCTTTCTTTTCACATTTTTGCTATATTTCTTCTAATAATTTCTTCTCATCAAGACATACTCTTGTATCACTAGTACTAAAAACATAAAAAAGGAATCCCTCATCTCTGTACTTTCTTCCACATACCATCTTATTGATACTCAGTTTACTCTTCAACCACATTGATCTGGCTTCAGTTTGATCTTGTATTACAATGGACTCTTTCTAGAATGTCCAATCTGTGCTGGAAGGTCCAATTAACCCACCACCAACTCAGATGTCACTTAGTTCCAATTCATTCCAATTCTTTATAACTGTATTTTACAAATACACATATAAACTGATATGAATAGAAGAGTCCCAAATTTATCTGTCTATATTAATATCCTTGACCATCCAAATGCATTGTTGTTGTTCAAACCTAGACTTACTTTGCAGAACGTAAATACTGTCATTTCAAGAAAGAGTTGATGGAAAAATGCTTAATACTACAAATTGAAATTAATCAGTAAAAACATACTTTGGTTTTTCTGTCCTTTTCACAAGTCTAGCAATTTCACGTTAATAGACATTCTCTTCATCTAGTTATATATTACTCTATTTGGATTATATTTATTAGTGTTATCATCTATTAGTGATTTTCTTTGATTTTCTATTAGGATTTAAATGTGTTATCTGGCCTATAAGGATAATGAATATTTTCTTTTTGTACTTTGATATCCGATATGCAGAAATCTTAAACAGAACATCAAATACAATTTGATTCAACAGGTGATAACATGCTTCATTTATATTTATATACCCATCTATATGGTAATGTCAGAGACAGCACTTAAGAACCTACTCCCACTTGGTTGGGGCTTGTCTTTGCAGCATTTGTAACTTTTATTGCAAATGAAATGTCAAACCCGATGGCCTGTGTGCAGCACCCTGTCTGGGAACCCAATCTCTCTGGCATATGTGTGTTCTCCTTTACAGGTAGCATAATGAGCGCTCAGACATCCTTTTGATTGTCCGTACTCCAATGTCAAAGTCTTCATATATTTAGGAGAGAATAGATAAAGGAAAACTCCAAAAATCATTAGAGTAAAGCATCTTTTAGGCAATAGGGGGATCTTCTTCTTCTTGAATCTATACTAAATTACAGAGCTGGACTTGAAAGCAATAGATTGTACTTCTTAGAAAGCAGCTATGGTAAGATGTAATGTTGATTCTACTATTTACGTCTACTGAGCCTACTGTCTTTGTGAAATAAAGGAAGGAGGATTTGTATTACATCAGATGTAATGTCACAGTTTTAGGTAGGGGCTTTGGTATCGGACACGTCTTGTGTACAATACTGTTTTCAATTCAAAATTGCTTTGCACCAAGAGCACAATATCTTGCCCTTTCAAGTTAGTTGAACACCTCTGAGTTATTATTAACTATGATATTTGAAGATTAAAATATGCTGATGATGCCATTTATGCTCTCTCTCTGCCTGATTATATTTTATTTTGTAGGGGTTACACTTATTGACACAGAGCACCCTGCAAGGCAATATCTTCTAGGGGCTAAAGGGAGAGAGATGGTGGTAGTGGGTCCCTTCTCAGAAAAGTCAATAATAATCTTCACTCTAAGGCTAGGTATTCACTTCCTTTAAATGTATTCAAATATATTCACTTTCTCCTTGTCTGTGCTGAAAATGTTTTTCCCTTTTATCATTAAAAGAAATTCTGCCCTAATAGCATAATATCTATACTATGGCCTCTCTACTGGTAGGGACATAGCAAAATTTGTGCAGTTCATCTAAATTTTTTTATGATATATAATGGGAAAAATTGGTAATTAAGAAAATCGGTCTCCACGGGACCAGCAGTTTTAGCATAATGGCTATGTCGCTGGACCCAGTGGCTTAAAACACACGGGGCATGTGTGCGTGCGTGCCCAAGATCCGGAGAGGAGAATGGGGGAGAAGATGATTGGGGCATGGCCACCCCCCTGGGGGTGATTTCTCGCTTTCTGTCTCTCTGTCTCTCTGTCTGGCGAGCACACGCGCTCTGTAGCAAAAACCTCTCCAAATAAAGAAAATCGGTCCCTCTTAATTACAGTCACATACACACACACACACACACACACACACACACCTTTTCAAGACTAGTTTGGCTCAGTAAGGGCCTCAGTAAGTCCAATGTACACCTCAAAGTGGAAAAGTAACTTCTTTGTTCCTGACTCAATTCTGTGATGCACGTGAAGTAATAATTACCATTGATACAATTAATAGGAAAGTCAATTAGTCGTTACTGAGAACAAAAACACATATGCTTGCTATCTTATAAGTATCCCTCTCTGGGCCAGCTCCTGGTGTGGTACTTACAGAGGCTGAATCCCACATGGCCAGCTGTGTGGTTCAGGTCTCAGATTCAGTGGCTTGGAAAACATGCTGGGCACGTATACGTGCATGCTGAGAATCCCCAAAGGAGGGAGAGATGCAGGAGAAGGATTTTTGGCCTGACCTCTGTAGGGCATGCTTTCTCATTTTCCTTCAATCTCTCTCTGTCTTTCTGTGTCTGTCTGTCTACCTCTAATGAGCACATGAACCCTCTAGCAAACTAGTAAATAAAGAATCATTCCCTTTGTACCAGGACTGTGGCTTTTAAGTTCTCTCATCGCTTTTTCCTCCTCTCACCCTAGGCCTTCATGCAATTTAAGTTTCATAATAGTAGAACTCACATCATATTTCTCCCCTCAAGATTTTCAATGATTTGCCGTTGTCTGTGAATTTTAACATTTGAGTTGTTACTGGCATGTTCCTGACTAGATTTAATATTTTTCTCCCACATTTTTCCTGGGCTTCAGTAGTACACTCTCTCACACTTTGGTAATACTATTTCCTCTGATTAAAATGTGCCCTCTTCTAACTCTGCCTGTCAAAATCCCAACCATTCTGTAATGCCTATATTAAATCAATGCTATGTGGAAAGCATTTGACCCCAGTGAAATGGGAAATCACATTAACGCTTTCATTCAGTGCTCCGCATTGACACAGTCTCTCTCCTGTGTTCTTGTCATTATGTACTTTTTAAATTAATTTGGAAACTTGAAATGGAAATTCCTAGTGTGGATAAGGATATTAACAGATTGTAGTCGAGAAGCATTATTAATCTTCTAAGAGTGGACACATTTCTTTCATAAATATGCTTTTTCCACTTGGGAACAAACATATTTATCCTATTCTCTAGTAGTCTCCAAAAAGAATGTGAGCCAGAGACTTATTTAAAATTAGAGGTCTGGCCCCACAGCATGGTGGCGAAGGCCCATGTATCAGGATTCAGATCACACTCGTCAACCATCATTTGAGTCTCCACCCTGGCAGCTTGAAAGTGACAAAAGGCATATGTACACATGTCCCCAAAATTCAGATGGGATGGAGTAATGGAGAAAAAAGGATTGTGACATGACCAATCTCTTTACTCTCTTTACTCTCCTTCTTGCCAGTGCACAAGCTGCTGGCCAATTAAAAAAAGAATCAATAAATATGTTCAAGAGTTTTTGTTGTGAACACATGTGCAGTATGGCAACAACCTAAAAACAACCGAAGTGTTCTGTTCCATGTGGATAAAAATATAATTTTAAATGCAACCGAGAAAGGTTTTAACAATAACTGGATTCTAAAGTTTTTAATTCTATAAATTTAAAATAATATATTAGTGATATTTCGATAATTATTAAAGCCAAATTTGTGAGTATTTTTAGTTTGCTGTTGGACACATACACTCACCATAGACAGAGAGAGGGAAAATGCTCAGCATGATTTTCAAGCCACTGGGTCTAGGACGCAAACCTTGCTGTCAATCATGTGAGATCCAGCTGTGTGAGATCTTCCAGCCACCTACTGGCCACATTGAGTATTTTTATTTATTCATTTTCTAAGCAAATGCTTATTACTGAGATCAACTAAAGAAATCAGGTGATAATAATGAAATGTGGTCGCATCTAAGTGATCAGTGATTTTGGCGGGGGCCATATTGACTCACGTAATTATTAACATAGGGTATTTAAAATAATACTTTTTAAAATATTACTTGCCCTATAAATTGTGTCATTTATTCATTATTAATTCAGCAAATATTATCTGAGTATTAAGTACATGGCAGTCTCTGTGTATATTCTGGTGAAAAAGAGATCAAAATAAACATGCTCCTTGCCATTGCCCACATGTGCATTTCTCTAATAAGAATACTGCCCAGACAGAAACTCTTATTAGCTTTCAGTGGGTCACGAGACAATAATTAAAGTGACAGCTAATGAACACTTCATTTTTAAAAATGATGTTGATGATAAGGCGTATAAAACAATGTACCAAACATACTTAATCATCATGATTTTTTTTTTTTGAGGTTTTTGCTATAGGGCACGTGCACCTACCAGACAGACAGACACAGAGAGACAGAAAGCAAGAAATCACCTGCCAGGGGGGATGGCCACACCGCAATACCTTCTCCTCCATTCTCCTCTCGGGTTCTTGGGCATGCACACACACGCACCCGGCGTAAATTTTAAGCCACCGGGTCCAGGACATGAACCACGGTCGACTACGTGGGAGTCCAGCAACATAGCCATTACACTTACTGCTGGTCCTGACTATCATGATTTTTAAGTGAGTTTTTATACAAAACAGTAACATCTTAAGTTATTTTTAACATTTTCTCTCTCCATTTTGTGACATGTTACTAGAAGCATAAAATTAGATGGGAAAATATTCTCAGTGAAATTATAGTTTGTTTTAAACAAAATTCAGTCCTTATAAAGAGAAGTTTCATTAACTGGACATTTTACATGGAAACAAATGAATGTTTTCTTTTCTATTTATTATTTTAAAATATTTGTTGTAATTTTTGATTTACAAATAATGATTACACATCTTTTTAGGGTACAGAATGGTCTTTAAATTTATGTCTACAGTGTATAATAAATTAAGGATAAGAACATAGTCACCACCTTCAACATTTAACATTGTATTATGAAATTGATGGTTTAATTTTATTCAATTAAATTTTATAATTCTTAGTCTCATTTCTTCACTATTTTGGGCAGAAATAATTTTTAAAAATACATGAAAAGCCCTAGCATAACAAATGCCAAAATACACATGATTTTTTAACTTGCTAGTTTGGACTAATTTTGTTAGAATTTACAAAGACAAAATGCTAAAGCCAAAAAAAGTTAAATGGTGCACATAAAAATATGACAGATAATAAAGCATAATAGTGTTAAAAGTACTATATGATATATTTAACTAGGTTTTATCCCATTAGTTACAAATGTCCATAAAATATAAAGTATCCCATATGTGAATGTATTTTTGCCATTTGTTATTTACTGATATTCTGATTATTCTTTCTTAGATTTGAATACATATAAAAATTAAATACATGACAGAAATTGAGTGCTTGAAGTTAATAGCTGTAAATTTCATCTATTCATTTAATTGATTTGGAAAATACAGTAGTTGTCAATGTTGCATTTGTATTAATTAGGCATAAGGCAATCTATAACATAAAACTCACTTTATGTAAATGTTTACATTGAATTCTGGTTAAATGTGTATTTTGTTGATAGTTTAATTGCATTTTCAATGATTCAACTGTTCATTTAATGTTCGTAGCTAGAAGGGGTGAACTTCTAGAGCTGAGGAAATGGGCGTAGAGAATACATATAATTTGCCAACATTCACACAGTTTTTTTTTTTAAACAAACAAACAAACAAACAAATAAAAAAAACTGCTCAACATCCCTTATCATTAGGGAGGTGTGAATCAAAACCACAGTGAGATACCACCTAACCCCAACCAGAATGGCTAAGATTTAAAAAAAAAAAAAAATGATAAGTGCTGGCAAGGCTGTGGAGAATGGGGAATTCTCTTACACTGTTGGTGGGAATGTAAATTAGGACAACCACTGTAGAGAACACACAGATGATTTAGAATGGAGCTGAGACTGGCATTTGGATCTCTTGCTACCTTGCCATGTTTATCGTTGTTACAAGCACATCATCATGTGTCTAATAACATAATGCAAGCCAAGGAACAACAGTATACCTCAAGAAACAAATTATAGCTGCTTTTCTTGTGAACCTACCTGTTCTTGTGGGTGCAATGTCAGAGATAATTTGTTGCTTATTGCAGTTGCTTTCATGATAAACATCCATTGTATTAATGTCAAAATGCTCAGTTAAAAATCTTATATCTAAGGCTCCCATATAGGTAGTGTTGGGCATGTCTTACCATTATGATTGACTTCCGAATTTTTTTCTCCACTGGAGGGTCAGACAAACCGAGACCCTGGGTGTTGGAAAAAGACTTGAGGCACTTTTGGAACTGTTTGCATGCTGTTTAATTAGGCAGAGTTCAATGAGCGCACAGAGCTGCTATCCACAACTGAACCTCCCTTTAACAATAGTGGCATACTACCAAAACAAATCTGTGTAATAGGTTCATGTGTATTGCAGAAAAGCAAGGTCATGATTCCATAAGGGGCACATAAGCACATTATCTAGTCTTCCCTATGGCCTTCAAACTAGATAAGGCCTCCAGGCAGATAAACAAGAAGTGAGGGAGCTAGACCATCCTGACTCCACTTGCAATAAATGGCCAAATACAAGTTGAAACATCTTTTTAAAAAGGAGGCATACTTGACTGGCCTGTACCTGTTTTAACTTCTGCATATCACCTAATTTTTGCATAAAATGAAGACATAAGGCATAAGTGACCAACAGATGGCATAATGATGACGTCACTGGACTCCCATGTACACTCATCAGAGAGAGACAGAGAAGCAAATGTGAGAAATCACCTCCCAGAAGGGTTGCCCACACCTCCATCCATAACTAATGTTATGTTAGTTCAAAAATGCCCTGGTATTTGCATATTTTGTAACATTAAACAAAATCATCCTTAAACGTATTTTTACAGACAAATCTAAAAAGGAGCAAGAAAAGTATACACTATGCAGGATTAAAGGTCAGAGAACAACGCATAGAAAAAGATTTGTACCAGCACCCGGCATCTATGACTGTGCTACTTCTTACTAACATGAAAAGAATGGTGGATAATCCCTAATAGAAAAGAAGGAGACAAGTCACTTCTCTCATACCTTGGGTGTAAAATTTCCTTGAATGTAATAGAACCTGGTTCAAAGCAGCTGTGTAAGTTTGAACCACTCTTAACAGTTCATCAAAATTGATATTTTGGGGGTTATTAATTTTGTTTTCTTCTTACAAATAGAAACAACTCAAAACTATTTCTCCTAATGAATGTTTTATCACTAGTATTATTTATTTATCGATCTATTTCAGGCTGCTGGGTCTGGGACTTGAAAAGCAGTCAGCCATGTGGGAGTCCAGCACCTCAACCACTCCACCTGCCAGCACACTCTCATGCAGTCTTAGTCAATATTCATGGTAAAGATTGCATGTCCACACTATTCCCCATAACTGATCTTTAGCATGAGTTTGCTGGGGAAAATTCATACCACTTAAATATTTCTTGATTTTACAGTAAAAGCCAGAAACCTACCAACCTGCAACCCACCTCCCATATTCTGATCCAGAAGTGTGTTTCCTGTGGTGGCTACCAGTGCCATCCCGTTCAGTGTGTGTGCTCTTTACTATCTTCCTAGGCACGACCCACACTTGTCCTTGTTTTACCCACAGCTCAGGCAGCCCAGCTACTTCTCAAGGTCAATGGAATGAGAGGCAGAGGCTGGAGAAGATGAGTGTTTATTTCTGTAACCAATTATAGGGAGATAGTCAGCGAGTCCCATCAAACTGTTTCGAAAAGTTCAACGTGGTCTCAGGATTGAGAGGTGCAAGATAGAAGCACATGCAAATCATTCTGTATTATAATCAGTCAACTGGTTTCTCTTTGGTTCCTTCAAATACCTACTCCTGGTTTCTCAGCCCACCATTCCTCAAATATCCTCATGACTTGTGTTTGGTCTGATTGTTTTTATCATTCCAAAATGACTGTTGAAACTTAAACTGGCCTGCTACACCCATACCTGAGCAAAAAATGCTGCTTACCACATGGTGCCTTTGGATTTATAAATGATTTGAGCGCTGCTTTAAAAACATGCATGTGAAATAGTCTTTCAGTAGCGGGTCCTCAATCTATTTATATCTAGGGCAGACTTCTTTTTTTTTCCTGAAATAAAAGCATCTTTACAAATTAATCAGCATAGTATCTTGTTATTACATTCATAACAGGATTCAAAAGGTTCCAGTGAGTAAGAATGCTCCATATGGACATATTCTACATTAAATGGAGTTAATTCCTAAATATTTGCCCTTCTCATTTAATAAAATACTGCTAGATATTTCAGCTATAAAATTATGCCTAGAGATCTAAAGTATAAGTTATTGTTTACCCAAGTTCAACTAATTATTTGGTATAAATAATTACTTAGCTAACAATATCAGCAGACATCTGTTTGCTTAATTTCAGAGAGGTTTCTCTTGAGTAGTCTAGCTTCCTAAATTAATGCCAAAACTTGGCTGAGTCACAAAGTAAGCAACATAAACATCGTTTGTATTCAGAAGTCACAGAAATATTAAAAGTAACGAAAATATTTCTGAAATGGACTTTTAACTAATTGCCAGCTTAATTTATTTTCTACTTACTCAACTTGTAAACATACCCCGTATACTGGAATTTCTGTTTGCAGAGTTTTGTCTAAACTATCAGAATCTGCCAGGCCTCACATAATTTGATTCTATTGAGCTCAATTTTTCATTCCAAGGAATATGACATTTCTCTTGACTATTTTTTACCTAAATTATATATTTCATATAAAAAAGTAGAATATGTAGGCAAAATTCAAATGTGATATTCACCTGACAATTGGGTACAATAAAATAATCTAATATACATAATTATTTTGTTAACCTATGAATCATAAAACTGTCACTATGAAAAATAATAATTTTGGATAGGACAGGTTTAATGCAGTTTAATTTTTTATTATTGTTTCAATTCACTTAAGCTTTCATGATGTTCTCCTTCTTGAAAATTTCAGCATTAACCTTTCCTTCTTGGTACGTGATTTTTTTCCCCCAAAGATATTGTCATTTTCTTTATATTCAATAAGCTAAAATGTACCAGGTTCTGATAATATTTTACTTTGCAAAGCACCTTGCATTTTCTCCTTAACTTTTATAACAGCCTATTGATAGAAGTAGATATTATTTTTTTAAGTATTACATGAAATGAAGTAGCACTATAATAAAATCCATGACCCTTACCATGCCATATCACATATTGTTAATAGATTTCAGTCTAGAAATCAGAACTCTCTATCATCTGATTTCATTCTTTAGTCACTTAAAGACTCAAAGTAATCTGAAATACAAGGACTATATATATAGTTAAAAGCAAATTTTGTCTAACCAAAGTGTTGAGAAAAGAGAAGAAGAAAGGTTAGCATTCAAGCTGGGTCCGAATGAAACTTTTCATACAGAACCATTGGTAGAAGAGCATGGAAAAAGGGAACATGAGTTAATACTCTGAAGCCTGAATGGTCTGGGGAACATTGCTTTGTTCATGGGGCTGATTTGAAGGTTGAGCTGGTGGGAAGATCAGGACATGAGAATCTCAAGGCAAGCTGTGGCTAGCTCTCCCAGGATTTTACAGGCAATAATTCGTGTTTGTTCAACACTATCTCGTGTACCAGACACTTTGCTGAGTTCTCATACGTGATGCTTCATTTAGTGTTCACAGCATCCCACTCAGACGCTTCTGGTGTCAACAAACACAGAATAGACAAAGCAGGAGCAACATTTCTGCAATGTAGGCTGCTTTATTTTCATCCAGGGGAGTCACTCTTTGAAGAGCAATGGGGGGTGAAAAAAATGTTTATATGACACAAAATCTTGGTTAGTTTGGGCTTAGTGAAATTTTTGATAATAAATAATCTATGTTATTTATTTATTTATTTATTTATTTATTGAGCTGCACACATGACCTAGTGGTGAAAGGATTGGGTACTGCATGGCCAAGTGCAGTCTGAATCCTAGCCTGGCACCTTGAAAAACATGCCAGGTGTATGTGTGCACATGCCCAGTATCTCAGCATCATAGAGAGTTGGAGCAGAAGAGATTGTGGGTACCTATGCTCCACTGGATTGCTTTCTCCTCTCTTTCTCGGCCCTCTGGCAACCAAAATAAATAAATAAACTAAAAACAAACAAACAAACAAAAAACAAATTTTGCTTACCTAAAGTAAAAGATAAAATGCATATATGGTATCCAACAATAGATATAAATAATACAAAAATGAAAAAGAATACTGTTGAATTCTTACTTCAGAATATACTTTGCATGTTACTTCAGAATATACTTTGCATATTAGTATATTTGACTTAATATTTTTGCCCAATCTAATCATACATTTAGGTTATCAAAAATACATAATGATTGAATAAGAAAGAACATTTTAACTACATGTACCTTTTGATTTTATTGATGCTCAAGATGAAACGTTCGTGGAATCAACGTATATTAACTGACTAGCAACTTTGTTTAAAGGGCTATGTAGGGTTAGACCTGGAGCACAGTAATTAGGAAAGCCAGATCCTACAAAGCAAACCTAGGTTTGATCTTGGCTTTGATGCTTGAAAATCATGCCAGGCTTGGGTGTGTGTATCTCAGAGTCCTGGTGGGAGGAAGGAATGAAGGTATAGAGATTGTGGTGTCTCCACACTTCATGGGGGCTTGTTCTCTTTCTATCTCTCTGGTGAGCACATGCACCCTCTAGAATAAAATGACAAAATAAAAGCTATGCAAGATGATTGAATCTGAGGCCAAACATTAAAATTTTGATAACATTATTCTCAGTCTTTTTTTCTTGTGGTGTATAATATGATATTACCAATTTATGATCAGTATTTTTGATAATAAAAGAAAATAACTATAACCCATCCCCAAGAAGAAGACAGATTTTCATGCAATAAAAATTTTAACACACTACTAAACTATTACTTTCATAATTTGCACTATTAAAATAAATATATTTAAATACTTATAGTACCACCTAGTGTTTACTGTAACTATTGTCATACTATTGATAAAATCAGATCATCCAAGTTAGTTTATGTTATTGCTCTTCAGATATTCACTCATTTCAAACATTTATGAAGCATCTCCTTTGAGGTAGACTCCTGTTAATATTCTTATCTAGCACATATCTGCCAGTTTATTTTTACCTGTAAAATGTTAATCACAAACTTTTAAACCTGAAAGAAATTTTCAAAATTATAGGAGATTTTTCAAAATATGTAGCCATTTTACAAATAAAATTAGAAGACATTTTGCTTATAAAAAGAGTAACAAAATATAAGCCAAGATCCAGAGGGTTGATTGATATGCAAATGCTGAAATAACAAAAAAATTATGAACATAGATATCAAGAAATTTGTCTACCTCAGTAAAATCATAATGAAATTTACTCAAATAGGCAAAAGAAGGAAACTTTCTGTTATATAAATGGATTTGGATTAAGAGAATTAGTTTTTCCCTAATTTGTTAAGGTTACTCTGATGGTTATTCTCATAGTGTTTCAATAGAAATTATATTAAAATTGTTATAGTAGTTCCAAAGAGTCAAAGATTTTAAAAATATTATTTACCCAAGCTTAAAAATGAATAAATTATATTCATGAAAATTTCATAAATATAAGGAATATCTACCATAATTCTTTATCTTTTGCTGTCAACTAGTATAAGCTTTGCATAAAATTCATCACTTGTCTCCTAATTCAAGTGCTTTGTAGAACTTCAAAATGTTCTTATTTTAATATATTTCTTTTTCAATTCATGATAGAATAAAGGCACATGTGGGGGAATCAAGGGAGAGAATCATCCTCCACAGGACTCAGTCAGACCACAATCCCCTTCCTCCAGCCCTCCAGCTTGCTGGGATCCTGGGCATCTGCACACACGTCCACACATCCAACAACTGTTTCAGGCTGCCTGGGCTGGAGACTCAAACCACGTTCAGCATGTGGCTTCCAGCCTGCACCACAGTATGTTCAGTATGCTGCCAGCTGCACCACAGAGGTTGGGACATTGTACCAATGCTTATTTTCTTCTCAATTTAAACATTGCCCATACAGTACTATATAGGTTTATTAGTAGCAGTCACTTCTCATAGTTAATGTTAAAGTGTTTTGATTTTCTCAGACAATTGTATCCTAAATGTCCAAAACCTCTCGTCATTTTGGTATTTTTATTTTGCCAATTTTTTGTTTGTTTGTTTGCTATAGGGTGTGTTTGCTTGACAGAAAGATAGAGAGACAGAAAGCAATAAATCATCTCCCAGGGGGATGGCCATGCCACAATACCTTCTCCTCCATTCTCCTCTTGGGATCTTGGGCATGCATGCACATGCGCCTGGCGTGAATTTAAGCCACCCGGTCTGGGATTCAAATCGCGGTTGGCTACGTGGGAGTCCAGAGACATAGCCATTACACCAACTGCTAGTCCCTTGCCAAATATTCTTAAAGATGAAGGAACATATGTTTAGAGGACCTGAGGGCAAATATGATAAGGTTGACCTTTTACAAGTATTTTATATTTTAGAAATAGCTACTGTTTGATGAATTTTTATTTTTATGCATTACTTAATTAGAGGTAAACATTTAAAAATGCTTTTTAGCATACTCCAGACTTAGAGTCAAATAACAACAGGGATTTGATCTTGTTCACTGGTGCATCCTAGTATATTACCTGACCTCACACAGATATTCTGACAAAATCCAATACATATTACTTGAGCAAATGAATGAGCTAACTACTCACACGTACAATGCATTTGTGTTTCAAGAATTATATTCATGCTGATGAAATATATCCGGCAAAATATTATTGGGTAGTGTACCTATTATAATACGTCCAATTGTGAGCAGTTAATGATATATCCATAGTTGTTAACATTATGATAGTTAAATCTAGCATGCTTATATATCTGTGCCCCAGCAAGGTTGATGTGTTACTTTAATCATGATGAAAAAAACAAAAATACCTTGGAATTGCCAGAGTTATAGATAAAATTAATTTTAATCTGTTAGAATTGTAATAATTAGAATTCCAAGGTTTTTTTCTTTTTTTTAGAGAGACTTTTGTTATAGTGCACATGTGCTCGTCAGAGAGACAGAAAGCAAGGAATAACCCCCCCAGGAGTGTTGGCCACACCACAATCCTTTCTCCTCCATTCTTCTCTTGGGACTTTGGGCAAGCACACACATGTGCCCGGGGTCAAGCTGCCAGATCCAGGACTCAAACTGTGGTTACCTACGTGGGAGTCCAGTGACATAACCACTATACCATCTGCTGTTCCCAGAATTCCAAGTTTTTAGAAACCTCTGCAAGCCACAAATTGAGAGGTTTTGGATTTATATATGGGGTTCTCTAGAGTAATTTCATTATTAGATTTTTTTTAAAAAAAAGAAAACAGACATTACTTTAGCTCATTGTATTTCTAATGACAGAAATACCTGAGTCTGGAGGACTTATAAAGAGTAAAGGTTTATTTCGCTCATGGTTATGAATATCCAAGGTCAAAGGGTCGCATCAGGTGAAGATATTCTTGCTATCGGATAACATGGTTGGGGACAGCTCCATGGCAGGACAAAGTGTGTGTCCATGTCCATGTCTGATCTGGTCTCTCTCATTTTCCTTAAAAACTCCCCAGTATTCATTCATAGGGTTCCTTTTTATTGACTCTAATTCACCTCCAAAGACTCCACCTCTTAATCCCATAGACAGATTAAGTTTCCACCCTCTTGATACCATCACAATCAAATTTCAACACAGAAATTTTAGGGCCACACATTCAACAACAGCAGGTATTTTGATAGTAGTAAAATGTGGCTCCTAAAACTTAACATAACCTTAATTTAATAATCAGGTCATTATGATCTTGTCTTTTTTAACAAAAATTATTTGTGATTATAATTGATTCCTTTTCTTCATTTGATTTAGATAGAATCCAAGTACTCTAAGAGGCACGGTGGCCTGGATTTAAAAAATCAGGTTTAGAGCACATAGATGGACTTATTTTGATGCTGCTGTATTCATTCTTAATTAGGACAGGAGATACTAAAATTTTACTTAGGGATAAAGCTAATAATTCTCCTCCTGTAGCATCTGGTCCCCAGTGGCCTGGAGTCATTGTCTAACCTGAATTTGGAAATAGTTGAGAAAGTTGTTCTGTATGACCTCATTTGAATTGTAGTCATTGATATAGCGAGTCTCTTTAAATTCATCTGGAAATAGTCTACATAGCCCAATGTCCTTGGCCGAATATTTCTGTGAATTCAAATGAAGTATCTGCAGGCCACAGGAAAATACAGTTTGGTTAGTTCTTCTTTTTCATATTCATTCATAATTTGTTCCTGCTCAAAGAAGTACATATCTAGGTCTGTGTGTGTATACGCACACACAATTTATAGATGTGTGAATTTTTAAAAATTGATGTAACACTCAAATGGAGACTAGTCATTTATTAGTATTTCAAGTTAAGTCAGAGGTTTATTTCATTTTTATTCAAGTTATTTAAAGTTAAATCAAGTTAAAATCATAGCAGCAAAGGAATCTGGTTCAAGGGTTGTGTTCTTTTTCGTGGACCGTCACTGAGTCTCCCATGCGACAGTCCCTATATAGTCTTGTAGGCATTTCCTTGGCGCTGGCTGTTGAAATCTGTGGCCCTTGCCATCATCTTTATTTACTGGATTCCTGCCCTCTATGGTTTTCTTATCCAAAGCCAAAGCCTCTCCATTCCTGGTGGTTCATGTAGGCCATCTGAATCCTGCAGCAGGATCTTATAGATGGCTAGAGTGAATCTCATAGAAACTTCCTAGTCAAATTCATCACTAGATACATGTTGCTATGTTTTACTTTTCACTACTAGGTTTCTTCTGAGAGTTTTAGTTACTTCAGGGACTCTAGCATCATCATATCCCCATTTTGATCTTCTCTAATTCTTGGCAACTTTGTCAAACTCCAAAATGACTTTCCCTCCCCGCCATGTGGCAAGAACTTACTTATCTTCCTGTATATCATATCCCCTATCCTTTCTGCTACGTGTCTTACAGCAAAACCGTAGATGCTGACATCTGAGCCTTACTACGTAAAGGGAATTTTTTCTGAACTGAAGAATTTTTTTTCTGCAAAGCTGACTTTCAGGATGTTATCTTTTAAAGACTTTTAAAAAAGAATCCAAATTGAAACTCAAAGCTGAACAGTGGCCTCTCTGAGAATGGATTCATATATCTTCCCTAGGAAAAGGAATGCACTCAGTTAAAAGGGCGAGGAAGCTGAAGGCCAGTATGATTTACAGAAAACAGAAAGTACTTCTGTTTCATGATTTCAAAATATTATCTCCTCGAAATACGCATAACTTTACTTGGTTTATCCTGAGGAGGAGCCCTTGCGTCAGATAAAACTATTTGAATCCTAAATTTATGGATACTTGGATTCGATTAGCTCATTTTCATCATCTGTTAAATATCATTAGCAGTGTTTATGATTATAAATGTTTCCTTTTTTTTTCATTTGTTTTAGGAAGGATCTAAGTATTTATTTCAAGAAGGGTTATGCTCTGGATCTAAAAATCAGGTTTCAAGCACAGAAATGCATGTATTTTGAAGCGGTTGTATTCGTTTTTTACTAGGAAAGGAGATGCTAAAAATTTGCTTGGTCATAAATTCTCCTCCTGTAGCTTGATTACTATCAGGATTAAATGAGTCAATTAGAATAATATCTGAAACATAATAGATACTTTGTAACATATGCTATTAACATTACTAGCAGGGACAGTATTTCATATCTAAAACTTAATAGTGTTATTTGATGAGTGAAAGTAAAAATGTGGGTAAATCATATTTAGTATTTATAAAACTCTCTAGAGAAGTTAATTACCTTCTCTGTTTTGTTTTGTTGTTGTTTTCCTGTTTTTTCAAAGCCAACTCCTCTCTTTTTCCCTTACACTAGCATGGTGTCCAGACTCCCACCCACATAGGCCCAGTGTCATTAAATAGTAGCTATTTCTATTGAATCTTCAGTTACTCTTGCTCCACTGACTGGCTCTTATAGTTAAATCTCTGTTCTAAAGCAATTGCTGATTTCTGCTTCAAGCTTTCTTCTTTCTAGCGTCAAACTTATTTGATACATATTTGGCACATGTATTCTTGTAACTTCCCAGTCTTTGAACCCAAGTATAACTTTGCAGAATTACCTTACTCTATGACTCTTGATAACAGAACATCTCTGACTAGAGAAGCTGAAAATGCCAGATACTTACTCCCCAGGTTCTCATATTACTGGGGACACACACCCCAGGCTCTATCAACCTGATGTACATATTGAAAGATACAGTCATTGGTATAGTTCCTTTTAAGTAGTTTCCAGAGTTTCAGTGAGATTGAGCGTTTGGGGAATTGGGGCGGCAGAATTAATGGGACCATCTGTGTGCAGAGCTAGCTGGCTTGCAGTGTGGACTTTGCTATCCAGTGCTGAGTGACAGTTGAATCCCTACAAAGGCGTGCATACCCCTCAACTTGGTTATCTAGTTCTTTTAATTCTAATTACTCAATATTTTTATAATGAATTCCTCTTCGGCATCAGTCAGACAGAGTTAGTTTCTACTGCGCATTGCCATGAATACTGAGTGAAGAAAAGGACAGTAGCTGATTTTCATTGTGTCATCTTCCTTCGTACAGTTGTGCTTTTTAACTCAATGCCATTTAGCTTTCATCTGCAGTGAAGTTGTTTTCTTCTAGGGATAAGTGACTACCGTAGTCTGTTATGTTGCTAGTAACAGAAAATACCTGAAACTGGGTGATTTATAAAGACAGAGGTTTATCAGGTCATGATTTGAAGGTTCAAGGTCTAGAGACCACCTCTGATGAAGTCTTCTGGTTACTACACATGGTAGAGGGTAAAATAGTATGATGTGTGTTCCATGTGTGCCCCTTGATCTCATTCTCTGTCCTTCCAAACCTTCCAGGAGTTGATCAGAGTGGCCCCACCCTAATTATTCAATCACTTCCGATGGCCTCACTTTTCCACATGACGGTATTGTTTCTCTTAATACCTTCACAACCAATCTTAACACATGAATTAGAGGGAGACACTCAAACCATAACAGTTACCTAACTGCACCAGATTAAAAAGCCTCACCCTGACCCTGCAGAGACTCAATGTAGAACAAAACAACTTTGGTCATTATTTTCTGCAAAACGTCCTTTTTCTCTCTGGAATCTTTTCCTTTTTCTGACCACTGCTTTCCAAGATTACATGGTTTCTTCTTCCCATGGACTTGCATTTTAATTCTGATGTGTTCCCTGATTCTCCCTTTGGCTATTTTCTCACCAAATTCTTACAATTTTCCTTAGAAGGATTCTTCTATATTCACAAATTCAACTTCTCTTTGACATTTCTAACTTGAATTTTGAAACCATTTTTACCTATTTATTTTTCATTGGGAAGCATTCCTAGGTTCTCAAAAATGCTTGTTCAGTAATCTGTCTGTCCCATGGACAATTCATGCTCAACGTCTCTCCAATTGGACCTGCCCACCCAACCTGCTCCACCTACGAAATTCTCTATTTTAGTTAGTATTATGTTCTCAGTTACTTTGAGGTGTCATGTGCTTTCTTTTTCTTTCCTTATGCCCCCACTTCTCATTAGTAACAAAACTTGTTTCCATCTCTGAAATCTCACAGATCATTTCTTCTTTGCAGATCCCCTTGGCAGAATCTTGGTTTGGCTCTCATTATATTTTTAATTGGTTCTGCTGACTTTCATTCTGTCTTCTGTGAATCTTTTTATGGCAGGATTATCGTCCTAAAATACAGCTGTGATGATGTTTCTTTCCTACTCAAAAATAGATCTAGGTTTTATAAAATTACATGTAAACTGTTTTTTCTTAAATTTCTCAACTTGATCTTTCAAATGTTGTCTATTGTGGACTACGTCTGCTGTTTTTGTAAAATTTTCATCTCTAAAATGGTTTGGCTATGTAGTCCTTGTCTTTTGATTAAGCTGTTTTTTTGGTTTTTTTTGTTTTTTTTTTTTCCTGACTGGAGTGTCATTTCCCTCAGAGTCTTCCATGTCTCTAAAACCTTTCCTGACTTCTTTCTTTGTCTAGAAAATTTCCCTGAATTATACATGTAAAATTCATATTAACTTTTCCAATATTCACAGGAATTGTATGATCAATATTTACATCTTTGTTATACCTGTACTTCATCTTATCTTTACCTTTTTTTTAGAAAATCTAATACAGATACTTTTACCTCAATGTTGCTTAGATTTTTAAATATAACTAAATATTTGTCCACAGAAAATTCAATATTTTTTCTTGCATGCCCTGTCTCTGCAAAAAATTATAGTCAGAGCAAAAATTCTCCCAAAATGATCCAGTCTTCTGGAAACTGAGATTTCCTTAAAATACTGGAACTAGGACCTATGTTTCATGTCATTTATCCATAGAAAATTAAAAGCAGATTTGTTTCTATTCTTCATATTGTAGTTATAAGGCTGGATGAGAAGTGGAAACCATCAATGAAGCATTCCACCTTCCAATATTGAAAAACAACCAGTCTTGGGCTGGTTGTAACATTAGATAAAACATTTAATTTCTCCAATCTTATATTTGCAATAATAATAGGAGCAAATGTATCAGACTCATTGTAAAGTCTGAAAAGATACTATGAGCAAAAGTACTATGAAGACTGTAAAATATTGTAAGAGTACAAAATATTCTACTTACTGTGGTTATCATTCCTGTCTGGTGTTGTCATTGCCACCAATCAGAGCTTGTTGATGTGCTCCTATTAGCGTTGCTATTTTGAACTCTAGGTCACTTTTTAGATGCTCTGACCTCAAACCCAGGGCTTATCTATTATCACTTCTACTTCAGAATCAATTTCCTGCTCGTTTCATTGATTTTTTTTCCAGATGCTCATGCCCTGTTACCTCTTATGATTCCTATGTTTTTGATACTACAGGTTTTGAAATTGTGTGTTAGTTTGAGACAGTTCTCCACTGACTCAACAAGAACCCAAATTATTGGGTTGTCATGACATATTTTTCTATTTTGTTTACGCAAAAATGTGTCATGACTTTCCTGACGACCCAGTATATGATTCCTATTTTTAAATGTTAATTATGGGGAACCAGCAGTTAGCATAATGGCTATGTCGCTGGACTCCCACATAGTCAACCGCGATT
>NW_006159556.1:568221-641763 GCF_000334495.1 Tupaia belangeri chinensis | reverse complement strand
TCCCAAGAGGAGAATGGACGAGAAAGGATTGCGGCGTGGCCAGCTCCCCTGGGGGGGGGGTGATTTCTCGCTTTCTGTCTCTATGTCTCTCTCTGTCTGTCTGGTGAACGCACGTGCCCTATAGTGAAAACCTCTCAAAAAAATGTTAATTATGACTCTCTCTGGCAAGAGTATGTACCCTCTGGTAAATTATTTAAAAATGTAGATTCAAAAGCAATATTGCCAATATATTTTAAAATTAACAATATGAAAGGTGCTAGTGTAGACACTTAAAAGAATGAAGGATAAGTCCAGCCAAAATATAGCACTGTAGTTCACAGAACTTAGTAAATACCAGTAAGAAGTGAAAATAAATGTGATGGGATCATCAGGTGATGTAGTGGTTAAGGAACTGGATTTCCCACGTAGTCGACCACAGTTTGAGTCCTAGACCTGGCAGATTAAAACTCACACCCAGTTTGTGTGTGCACATGCCCAAAATCCTGAGAGGAAAATGAAGGAGAAGGAATGGTGGTGTGGCCATCTCTCTGTAGGAGGGAGGTGATTTCTCACTTTCTCTGTCTCTCTGGGAAATGCATGCACCCTATAGCAAAAATCTCTCAATAAATAAATAAATAAAAATAAATGTGATAAGAATCCAGAATAGAAAATCAAATTTGGACATATAATATTCATTAAAGTCTTTGTATGAAGGAATAGGTATTTGGGATAGTGTTGAAAATTGAGAAAAATGTTATCGACTCTCATAAGCACTGTTAGCATAGTGAGTGCTGCCACAGAAATGTGAAACAGGAATAAAATTCATCGACGTCTGAAAATTTCTTCATATCATTATCACAAATGCATGTAGTGGAGAATACACACACACACACACACACACACACACAGTTGTTGTTTGCAAATGGATAGGAGTTTCATTGTTAAAAGTAATTCTTACTGCAATGTTTTATTGTCTTGTAAGGATAAGGTCACATGTGGAATCCATATCCTCTATAAAAAGCATTGCTTACCCATATTCATGTAATTCATTATAGTCTTTACCAGAGGAAATCACCAAATGTGTTGCTTTAAAAACAAAACAAAACAAAAAACTCAGGACCAACAGGTAACACGATGGTTAAGATACTAGACAAGATAGTAGGCTACCATAGGATTGACCACAGTTTGAGTTCTGGACCTGGCAGCTTGCTTTCTTACTTTCCCTTCTCTCTCTGGTAAGCACATGTGCCCTGTAGAAAATAAATAAATAAATAAATAAAATTAGAAAATTAATTCTTTAAAAACAAAATAGTTCACTGTCCTAGCCATAATGGTACATATATCATGTCAACCCTTGGCGGGCTGGAAGCCAAATGGGAGGCCAAGTTTAGTTCCTGAGCCAACATCCTGGGAATGAGGTGCACTTGCTTGTAATCCTTGCTAATGGGGAGGCTGATGTGGGAGGATCAGAACACAGCAAAATCTTGTTTAACTTACTATCTCTGTCTTTCTCTCTCTCCTCTCTCATAAAGAGAGAAAGAAAAATAACTCACATATATAGGTATAGAAAATTGAGTTATCTGAGAATTTACATAAGAATGTCATTAAATAAAGGAAGAATGTGATACTGAAGCTGTTATATTTACTTATTATTTACTTTCCTAATTGTAGAACTTGAAATATTTTAAAATAAAATTTTATCTATTTAAATCCATGTTTTGGAGCATCAGTAAATAGCCAGTCTTAATCATTTTAATGAATACATATAGGTTATCTATGCTAAGGGAGCTATTAACACTTGACCCTGATGCAAATGTTTAAGCAATTCAGAACATTGCAGTGCCAATTAGTGGAAAGAGAGATCTAATCTGGAAAAAATAAAAGAAGATAAGAGAGAGAGAGAGAAAATGTGTGTGGAGAGTTGATTCTCAAAGCCCGTGTTAAAAATGTTAAAAATCATCTAAAATGTTTGGAGAACTCCCCCTTGTTATGGCTCAAATTCTTACTTCTATAGAACTCCAATATATAAACTGCTAGTATTTTAGAAGTCATAATGCTGTTTAGAGACCTGCAAAAGCAGGTAACCACGTTTACTAACTTCATGGGACTCTGGGGGGATAGTGTTATGAAATTACAGGCCCTTCCTCAGGGTCTACTCAAGGATATTAAAACAATACACATGTAGCACATGGAGAAAACTAATTTCATGAGAAATTTCTCAAATCAGAAATCTAACATTCTTACAATTACTATTACTACATGCTCTGCTGCTCAAAATTTTTAATTTTAGTGTTCTCATTACTTTTCATTATTTTAAAAAACAAAGAGATTGTCTTCATGCTTAAGGTAGAAAGATACAAAAATTGTCTGTATTCTGTGTCTATGAGAAGACATTCACAAGTTTATGGAAAAACAGAATTAAACTACAAGTTTGTTTTGGTGCAAAAATAAATTGAGATTCATGCATAATTTTTCTCAAAATACACATTTTCCAGCAACTTTTGAAGACCCCCTATATTGCTCAGACCTATGTGGATTACCGGGGTCCAAAACCAGGCAGTCTTCAACACCGGTGCTACTCCAGCCCTCCAGAGCGATCTTATTCTCCTCTGCATTGATCCATGCCCTTCACCTTCTTACAACTCTTCAGTGACTTGACCTGGCCCTTGAGACAAAGCCCTATTCTATTTTTTTTTTTTTTTGAGAGAGATTTTCACTGTAGGGCGCGTGCGTTCACCAGACAGACAGAGAGAGACATAGAGACAGAAAGCGAGAAATCACCCCCCAGGGGGGATGGTCACGCCACAATCCCTTCACCCCCATTCTCCTCTCGGGATCTTGGGCACCGCGGTCGACTACGTGGGAAATCAGCGACATAGCCATTACGCTAACTGCCTTGAGACAAAGCCCTATTCTTTAAATGGACCCTCACAGACTGCATTTCTCTTCTCCCTCATTTCTAGACCGACAAAACCAATACAGCTACAGGGTAGATTTACCAATTTTCTGAATTCACTAAATTTGTCAGTCTACTGAAAACTTCCAAAGTATTATTCTTGACTATAGTCAAGAGACTGGATTTGCATCTTTAAAAAAAAATTCTTTATATGAATATGTTATTTGTAAGAAGAAAGGCAAGCAGGAGGAAGGTAATTAACTTCTACAGAGTAAAAGCTGTAGGGTCAGATCAACGCAGCTGCCCACCCTCTACTAATCCATTTAGTAGGCATTGCTGCACATTTTAGAAATAACTATAAAAACAATATATTTGTAAATATTAAATTAGAACTATTGACCATTTAGTGATTTGTTTCTTTCTCTGAATTACCTATTTTATTGAAGAGGTTTTCAGTACAGTGAGCTAGAGGCATTTATTTAAAAATCAATCTCACCTTTTCCCTTATTAAAAATTTAAGTTAAAAAAATTAAAATATTACTTTCCCCAACCATCCTCAACTCCTTTTGTCTCCTGTACTTAGCACTTATTTTTAGCAGCTTTTTTAAGGATTTTCTAATGTCGAAAATCCACTTTCTCTGATTATCCTACTGACTAAACTCCATTCCTCTTCAGAGATGGCTTAAAAGTTGATTCTTGGAGGATAATAATAGCAGAGGTGGCAAGTAAAAATATCAGAGACTGTATAGGAGGGTTTGGGGGGAAGAGCCTCAGGGAAAAGAAAAATATTGACAAAAGGGGGAAAGTTATTATTATTATTTTTGAGAGGTTTTCACTATAGAGCATATGCGCTCGCCAGACAGAGAGAGACAGAGACAGAAAGCAAGAAATCACCCCCCAGGGGGGATGGTCACGCCACAATTCCTTCTCCTCCATTCTCCTCTCGGGATCTTGGGCACGCACGCACACGCGCCCGGCGTGAGTTCTAAGCCACCGGGTCCGGGACGCGAACCGCGGTTGACAACGTGGGAGTCCAGCGACATAGCCATTACGCTAACTGCTGGTTCCCTGGAAAGTTATTTTTGAGGATGCTGTGTATAGTAATATCTTTGACTCGATTGACATGCAATGTATATAAACTTTGGAAAAAAACATATTGAATGCCGTAAAGATGTGCAATGGTTAAACGTAAATAAAATTAATAAATAGAATTTAAAAATAAAGATAAGACAGATGAAAAAAGATGAGGAAAATGTTGATTCTCTGGAAAGTCTTCTTTAGTCCCTATATTGGTCAAGAATCTTAGTTTCAAAGGACAAAATACTCTATTTTACACACTAGAGAATTTACTAGAGTAGGGATGATGATTGAAAACATAGGAAAAGCTGAATTAGATGACTGTAGACTGACTGTTCCACAACAAACCCCAAAATCACATGGAGAATTGCACCACAATGGAGCCGTGCCTTCTGTCAAGATCAAGAAGCTCCACTAGGGGGAAGCTGCCACCAAAACCGCTGTCCCCTCTCCCCCTTCCCCTGCAGCCATGATCCAGGCCTGCAGAGCATCTGCCGCAGGTCCTCACTTTCTTCCCTCATGATTCATTTGTGGGTCCAAGTCTTATGTAAATATGTTTTATTTGCATGACCTATCCTAGCATCTGGGGACACTTTAAAACAGAGTTTTGGGACCAGCAGATGGCATAGTGGTTATGTCGCAGCCTCCCACATGGCTGATCATGGTTTGAGTCCTGGACTCTGTGGCTTAAAACTCATGCCAGTTGCATGTGGTACATGCCCAAAATCCTGAGAGGGGAATGGAGGTGAAGGGATTGTGGCATAGCAATCCCCCCAGGGGGGTGATTTCTCACTTTCTGTCTCTTTCTGGTGACTGTACACACCCTATAACAAAAATCTCTGGAAAAAAAAAAAAGAAAAGATAAAAACAGTTTGAAGCTTTCCACCCTCTACTTTGCATTCTGAAAGGGAGTTCAGAGAGTCGATTCCAAGAATCCCCTAAACCTACTCTAAGTAGTAGTTTGGAGCACATATGACTGTTCAGTTCTTGAAATTGTGGATAGTGAGCCTGATGAATTGATTTTTAAAATTATATTTAGTATTAATTAATTTTTTTCTTATTTTTTTAAGTTGCTTTTATTTTTTGCCATAGAGTGTGTACTATCGTCTGAGAGAGAAAGAGAGAGAAGGAAAGTGAGAAATTAACCCCTGGTGAAATGGCCATGCCACCTTCCATTCTCTTCTTGGGATTCTAGGAATGCATAAACATGGGCCCAATGTGGTTTTCAAGCCACTAGGTCCAGGACTCCAACTGCAGAGTCGGCCATGTGGGATACTGTGCCTTAATCGCCATGCCACCTGCTGGTACAATTCATTTCCATTTAAAAGCTGAAGCAATGAATTTTTTTTCTTTTAGACACAACTTTATTATTTTGTGAAGAATATATTTTTATTTTACTTTAGCTATTGCATTGTATAAAATCTTATTGCCTAATCCTAGTGTTCACTTAAGGTTTGCTTTTTAAAAGTGGTTCTTAGTAAATTTGAAATCATGTGTGACATATATTATATGAGACATTAGTACTCTAACCTTCAAGGTTGGGATAGGCCTTACAGTGAGTTATCCAACAGTGTTTCACACTTTCCTGATTTTGACATTTTTAGTTTTGATTTTCATCATAATTTTGCCATAATTGCTTTTATATTTCCCTTGTCCTCTAACTTAGAGAACAAGTGAATAACTAAGAATGAATGTTAAGAAAAAGAACTAGGAACCTATGAAGCTTAAAGTAAACCTTATGCTAAGATTTTATTATTTTTTTAAATCAACACGAGCCATTACTTTTAAATAAGTTACTGAGGTTTGCCATAAATTTTCATAGCTGCTTAAATTCCAAATGACTGATAACTGAACATATCTTTATTTTACACATGATATTAATTCCCACCAGTTTCCTTTTTCAAGTAGAGACAGAAAAAAGGAAAGAGATTCCTGTTAGTTTTCATTACAGCTGCCACTTCAGGATTGTAATTTTAAAAATAATCTTCCATATAGATGCCACAATGTGATATAACCCTGTGCCACCTACAGAGCGTTTCCCAGAGCTTAAAATAGTATTTTGCTGTTTTGATATGGGAGAAAATTTATGGTGTTGATTTCAGAACATATGAGAGATTAAAACAGTTATTTCGTCAGTGTTGCAAAACAGAGATAAAAATGATTAACTGAAGTAGGAAGATTTGTGTAAATAAGAAGTCGTTTGGAAAAAAACATTTTTTTGGAGAGATTTTTGCTATACGGTACATGCACTCACCAGAAAGACAGAGATAGACAGAGAGAAAGAAAGTGAGAGATCTCCCCTGGGGGGATGGTCATGCCGCAATCCCTTCTGCTCCATTCTCCTCTTGGGATCCTAGGCATGCACACACACATGCACTGTGTGAGCTTAAGCCACAAGGTCCAGGACTCGAACCGCGGTCAACTACATGGGAGTCCAGTGACATAGCCATTACACCATCTGCTGGTCCCTAGAAAATAATATTTTAAGACTTTCATGCTTTATTAAAAATGGGGGAGGGGGCTCATTCTTTGTACCATGGGAAAGTATTAATGCAGGAAGAATCTGTGACATCATGTATGATATCAACGTGGAGACACATCCACCGGATGAAAGAAGGGGGCGGTGTTGGAAGACAGGGGAGAAATGTACTAAAAGATCCACTAATGTTCTTCAAAATTTTGTGGAGATGATGGAAATAATTAGGGTCAAATCTACTTAAAATGATGTATCAGTTAAGACTTAGTTTGAAAGTACTCTAAGTGGGCTTTGAGCAAAGGAGTGTTTATTTGATCATGTAATGGAAAAAAAGAAAGAAAGAAAGAAAAACAACCCAGAATCAATGCTGATGTCAGGTTGATTGGATTTAAAGACACAGATGTTGTTACCAGAAGTTTCTTTCTCACTCTCTCTGCCCCCTACTCTGATTTCCATTGAGTTAATCCCAACCTCATATACACTCTTCCCTCCAAAAGTCAAAATGACTATAGTATTCCCAGTTTCACCCTATAAAGTTCAATTTAAAAAAGAATAGCAACCCAATTCTGGGATCCTCTCTGCTCAGATCTATTGGGTTGCAAGCCCAAACCTGAACCCGCTACTGGAGCCAGAGGAACCGTAAGTGTTCACAGACTCTAGCTCTTTTTTTGTTTGTTTGTTTTGTTTTGTTTTGTTTTGTTTTTGAGAGGTTTTCACTATAGGGCGCGTGCGCTCGCCAGACAGACAGAGAGAGACATAGAGACAGAAAGTGAGAAATCACCCCCCAGAGGGGATGGTCATGTCGCAATCCCTTCTCCTCCATTCTCCTCTCGGGATCTTGGGCACGCACGCACATGCGCCCGGCGTGAGTTTTAAGCCACCGGGTCCGGGATGTGAACCGTGGTCGACTACGTGGGAGTCCAGCGACATAGCCATTACGCTAACTGCTGGTTCCTGATGGACTCTAGTTCTCATTCGATGCTGAGCTCTTGCAGGGAATGATAGTCTGTCACCAAAACCATAGAAATGAAAGTGGATTAAATAGACTTTCTCCTGAAAAAATAGTTGAGAGCTATGCCCAGAAGCGTGACTAGATGGTGAACTGTCAAAAGCAAATGAATGTTTATTGCAGACAGGAAGCACAATTTAAACATGAAAATGGAAAAATATTTGACTCTTATCTTGAAAAGTTTATCTAATATAAATTACTATAATTCTTATTTTAGTTCCTAACTTTGTGTTAATTCTTAGAATAAACAATTCTTAGGAAAAAAATCTTAAGGGGCCAGGAGGTGGTATGGTGGTTAGGGTACTAAACTCCCACATCGCAAATGGTGATTTGAGTCCTAGACCCCGCAGTTTAAAGATTATGCAAAGCACATGTGCACACACAAAGTCCTTAGAGGAGAATGGATTGTGGTCTGGCCATCCCCCGTTGGGGA
This sequence comes from Tupaia belangeri chinensis, assembly GCF_000334495.1. NCBI lineage: Eukaryota > Metazoa > Chordata > Mammalia > Scandentia > Tupaiidae > Tupaia > Tupaia belangeri. The sequence goes on along the minus strand of NW_006159556.1, from coordinate 633,893 downwards.
TGATTTCTCACTTTCTCTTGATTTGAGTTCTAGACCCCGCAGCTTAAAGATTATGCAAAGCACATGTGTGTGCACACCCAAAGTCCTTAGAGGAGAATGGATTGTGGTCTGGCCATCCCCCGTTGGGGATGATTTCTCACTTTCTCTTTCTCTGTCTCGCTGGTGTGCACACACTTCCTATGGCAAAAACCTTAAAAAAAAAATAGGAAAAAAAGATTTTAGTTCTGACATTTTTATAGGATTATATGATTGACATCGAGTAGAAAATTTTAATTACAATATATGACAAAACTCAAAATTTTCAAGCCATTTGGAACTTTTTTGAGCCAGTGAGACTGACCTTGAGTCCTCTGGAAAAAATGTTTTTACGATCTGCTATTTTTAAGGGTGCTTCTATAGAATGAGTTTGAGAATCATTAATGCAGATTATAGAAAATTAATTATGCATCATTTTCAAAAGTGTACTTAAACATCAAGATTAATTTTAATCAGAATGTTTATTATAGTTCACAAGAAAATCTACCCTCTTCTTTAAATCAGATACCAGGAATGGTGGTTAAAGTGCTGGACTCCCACGTGGCCACCCATGGATTGGGTCCTGAACCTGGCATCTTGCTTTCTCAATTTCCCTCTCTCTTTGTCTCTCTCTGGTGAGCACACATACTTTATAGCAAATTTGAAATAATAATATTAATAATGAATAAAATAATTCTTTTAAAAAAGAAAAGTGAAGTATCAGACATGTTAGTGATTATCATTATATTTTTTTCAATCTAAACATGTAAACCTTTTTACAAGTTTTAAGAGAACATAATTAAATCTAAAATATTTTAAAAACACCATGTAATAAATCAGGGTTTTTTTTAAAAAAAGGAATATTTTTGATTCAATGAATTGTCTTCCTTTTCTAGCACTAATTGAAAGAGTAAAAAAAAAAAAACCTATTGTGTGAAGTCATTCCAAATTGACTTAATAATAGTAAATGAGGATTTTATGTTCCAGTGAACAGCACATCAATGTTTCTAAAGATAGAGTTACTTAATTTATTGGGCCAATACACATTTATTTTCAAAATGTTTTGACAAATCTGAGTAAATGAACTCCTTGTCATTTTATTCAGTTTCAACCATTATTCTTTATATTTTATGTGTTTCTTATCAATATTAAAAAGTAGAGAAAGTATATTTTCAAGTGATTTTGTAGTTAAGAAAGAATATTATATATTAGTGATTAATTTGGCTAAATATTTCTACAAGATATTTTCCAAAAGATCATTTGAACTATATATATATATATATATAATATATATATTTTTAACTCTAATAAAACGTACTCAGAGTCAGCAGGTGGCGTGATAGATAAGGTACTAGACTCCCACATGGCTGACCACAGTTCAAGTCCTAGACCCAGTGACTTGAAAATCATTGTCTCTCTCTCTGGTGAGCACATGCGCCCTATGGCAGAAACCTAAAAAAAAATAAATAAATACTCTTTAGAAATGTCCATGGAGAGTAAGAATCAATTAGTTAAGCAACCAAACCATAGACTTTGGAGTTAGGGAGGGTCTCTGATAAAGAGAAAGTAATCAGACAGCACACGGTTCTCAGAGATGTACCATGCCTTGGCAGGAAGGGCACAAGGAAACCAAACGTGTGATCTGATCATGGCTTTAAGTAGCGCCCGATCTGAAAGCCTTTCCTTTCCATACAAAGTAGTGTTCATCTTTCTGACCATGGACCCAGGAATCAAAAAAATTCAGACTATGTTAAAATGTAGCAAGCCGGCTCCCACCTCTAAATGTTAAAATGTTGACTGGAATATAATTTTATAACTGTGGTTAAATAACTAAATAATTGAGCAGAAAATAGTATGGTTGCCAAGGAAAGATTATTAGTACTACAATTTACAATGTGAGACACTTTGGTCATTTCTCCTTTATAAATATAAATTCTAGGATTGGTCTCTGTCCTCATGGGGGGAATTAAAAAATGTAAGAGCAATAAAGCGTTACCACACAATGACAGCCCGTACAGGGCATGGCACAGAACCGGAAACGGGAGACTGTTCGTTCTACCTGGGGGCGGTGATCAGAGACTTCGCTGACTTGACCTCATTAACGGGCTTGCACAGTGGCGATTGATTTATTTAAACACTAAGAGAATACAGAGCCTTTAACTTCAGTTGGCTTTGCTATCACAGTTCCAAGGGTGTCATGTATAGGTGCTATTTCAAGAAAATTCCACACCCTAAGTGTGTGTGTGTGTGTGTGTGTAAACACACATAAAACTGTCCTTTTCATTGTTATTACTGTGCTCATATTTGAAACTCAATATAAAAATTTCAGTTAGTATGTAGAACATCTACACTAGCCAGTTTTCTCTTAATCGTTCTCTTAAAACTTTCTTACAAGATATAAATATTTTGCTTTATATTAGGATTTTATGCAAGTAAATTAATTTTAAAAATAAAATCTTTTGGGGCCGGCAGGTGGTGTGGTGATTAAGGGCACCAGACTCCCACATGGCTGATTGCAGTTCAAGTTCCATACTTGGTGGCTTGCTTTCTCACTCTCTCTCTCTCTCTCTCTCTCTTTCTCTCTCTCCCTCCCTCCCTCCCTCCCTCTCTTTCTCATTCTGTTCCTCTCTGGTCAAATTAAAATAAATAAATAAAGTTCAATAAAATAATTCTTAAAAAGTCTTTTAATTTTTTTCTTAGAATTAATTTATTCTTAATTTGATATATTATTATTCTTTTTAAATTTGTTATAGGGCACATGCACTCACCAGGGAGAGACAGAGAGAGAGAGAGAGGGAGAGAAAGTGAGAAAGTAAGTCACCAGGTGTGGGACTCAAACTGCAGTCAGCCATGTGGAAGTTCACTGCCCTAACCATCACACCACCTGCTGGACCCACTATTTTAATTCTTAATTCGTTCCTATAAAATTAAGGCATTCTGCTTTCTGTAGAGCTTACCTTTTCTTCCCAATCATGGTCATGAACAAAATGCATTCTTCTTAATGTTTCTTTATTAATTCCAGAGACATTTTCTTAAGAAAAAAAGCATGGCTTATTCTTGTCATAAATTATAATGAAAGAAAAATATTAAAATGATAATGTTTTTAATATTTTATTTGAAAATAGCTTACTTTTGTAAATGAAATTAAACATTTGTATAGTTTTTACATAAAAATAAAAGGTAATACTTAAAACCTTGTATATTCTGGCTTGAAAATATCCCAGGTGCATACACATATGCCCAGGATCCTGAAAGAATGGAGAATTGGAGGAAAAAAGATTGTGGCATCGCCAGGCCCTGAAGAGAGATTCTCTCTCTCTTACACATGCACATGCTTTCTGGAATAAAACAAAAGCTTATATATGGAGATAACATTTATTTATATTGCTCAATATAGTATTCTTTATTCATTCAATTTTCTGCACAGATAAAGCGATGCAATATTCATTATTATATAAAAATGTTTTTAAATTATCTTTAATTTACAAGACTATTTATTTTGAAATAGAATGTGGTAATATTTAGTAATAATGAAATTTGAAGACACCTTTAAATAGGTTATTGAGATATTCTAAATACACTCAAGATGATTTAGTGATTAAATTTTCTCCTCTAAATTAAATTCAAATTCAAATTAAAATCTTTAGCTGACAGCTTTGCTCATTAAAAAGCACTTAGGCTTGTGGTGTCTATAGAATGTACACACACATTGTTTGAGGAAGAAATGCATGACCTCAATTATTACTAAAATCAGTTTTTATTTGATATATTTCAGGCATCACTAGAACCACTTATAAACATTATCTTTAATTATAGACATTTCATGGTTCTTTAACCTGGGGTCAGTAAAAATTAAGTACATTTTATATGAATGATGTTGAAAACAACTAGTGACAAGAATCCTCAATGTTTCTACGCAAACTGAGAATGAGACATAGAAGGCAATCTTATTTTCTCGCAAATTTTCACTGACACTTCCCTGTAACAAAATCTGTACCTTGATTATTTTCTTTCCTTACCTCATTCCCACCCTTTCTCTGTGTTTCTTTCTCTTTCTCTCTTTTTTGATTCCTCTTAAGTTCATTTTTGTTTGTTGTTGTGAGACTCTGGAGATATAAGAATAAGTAGTTTTGGAACCTGGCAAATGGTGCGGTGGTTGAGGGTGCTGGACTCCCACATGGCCGACCATGGTTCGAGTCCTGGACCTGGTGGCTTGCTTTCTCTCTCTCTCTCTCTCTCTCTCTCACTTGCTACCCACCCCCTCTCTCCCCTTCTCTGGTTAAATTAAAATGAATCAATAAATAAAGTTAAATAAAATAATTATTTAAAAAAGTAGTGGTTTTTAAAGGACTATTAAGCATTTCTTTTATTCATCCAACAAACATTTATTGAATACAACTCTGTGCCACATGCTGTGAATGTACTGGGGATAGAGAAGAGAACAAGACTAAGAGGAACCATAACAATATAGATAGTCTTTAAATAAATAAAAGCAGGGCCAGCAGGTGGTGTGGTGATTAAGGCATTGGACTCCCATATAGCCTACAGTGGTTTGAGTCCCAGACCTGCTGCCTTAGGTTCTCTCTCTCTCTCTCTGTCTCTCTCTGTCTATCTGGTAAGTGCATGTACCCTATAGCAAATAAAAAAATAAAGATGAATACAATTAAGAATAATCAATTCTTTTTAAAAAAAGAAGCAAAGCATTCTGTAATGTAAGTAATACAGAGAGCTAAGAGAAAAATAGAGCAATGCTACCTCACCTAAAATGAGCATCTAAATAATATCCTTTGAAGATCCTATGTTTATTTAAACTGAACTCTGAAAAAGTAGATGAGTCAGGACTGAGCTGAGGAAGCGAGCCATGTATATGAGAGCATGGAAGAGAGAGCCTCGTCCGCTGAACAAGCAGAATTTCACTATGGCTTTGTAACAGAATGTTCCTTAAAGATCCAGGTCTATATTGTTGTGTTCCATGAAAAGAAGAAAAACTCAAATAGGTTGGTCACCACATTCATCCGAAGCAGTCAATAATCATTCTTAATCAATAATCATCATATGTAAGAATGTCCTTACATCGAAGGACTAAATTAATGTTTGGGAAATGTTCCAGGCCTCCTACGCCTGAAAGGTGCTGAAAAAGGAGAGAAAAGTGTATTTCAAAGACATGATTCTTGTAAGCATAAAAGGATGCCTAGTTGATGCCCAAAACTTACTCCTAGCACCTTGGTTGGTATAGGGATATTTGTCTATTTAATTTTCAATATATATTTATTAAATATAATCACAAGTAAACAGACAAAGCCTTGCCCTCTTTAAACTGAAATAATAATGGAAAAACAAGGAACCTGAAGGCCTGCGGACTAAGATCGGTAACTGGCATATGGAGAGGCTCTCAAGGAGGTTGTCTCCTGTTTGAGGAGTAACGCCATCTGCACAGACAAGTCTACCAGGTCAGAGAGCAGAGAACCAGCCCTCACCAGCATGAGCCCCTAAGGCAAGAAACCTGAGCGGAAATGGCTGTGACAGACAGCAAATTCTCCTGCCTTTGTGGGAGACACAGGAACGGCATTCACTTTGCTCTCCTTTTACTTGGGGAGATTACTGTATTAGTCTTGGTTTGGTAGGCTTTTTGTAAATTAGTCTCTGGAATCTACTATTTGGGCATGATTTCTACCTTCTCTTAGACATTATAGTTCTCACTTTTACATTCCAAAAACCAGACGTGCAGGAAAAATTTCCTCTATTCAACTGTCTATTCAGAAAGGAAAAAAAATGTTGATGTTTATTTAATTGTATTTATTATTATTTTTATTATTATTTTTAAGGTTGCTATAGGGCATGTGTGTCTACCAAGGAGAGAGAAAGAGAGAGAAAGAGAGATAGGAAGAACATGAGAAAGCAAGCTGCCTGATCTGGGACTCGAATAGCAGCAGTTGACCATGTGGAAGTCCAGTGTCTTAACCACCATACCACCTGCTGGCCCCCAGAAAGAAAAATTAAACAAGTGCATGGATACTTACATGACAGACCAGGGACAGAACATACTAAGTAAAGGGACAACATCTGTAAAAGCATGGAGACATAGGAGTATTAGAAATATAAGCCATTTGAGATGTAGTGGGACAGAGGAGTTGAGACCGCATTGACTTTTACTTATAGCAGTGGGCTTCAAGGATGACTGAAGGGGCAAAGTGGGGTAGAGATTGACAAGCAAAAAGTTATAATATTCTGGTAATAAATGAGATTTATTAAAAATGAGCACAATGGTATTTGGTGACAAAAAATGAAGCTGAGAAACATTTAGAAGCTAAAAATAAAAAAGATTGTGTTACTGAATGTGTGTCAATAAAGTAAGTGAAAAGGAAAAGACATAAACTGGATTTTATTACCCATTATTGTTTTAATTTAGCTTATATTAAGTCCAAAATTTTAAGTATTTCAAGTACCCACTGGAATATCTCAAATTAGGAAAGACTGGCAACACCAAATTTTGGTGGCGATATGGAGCAACCAGAAATCTCATACGTCATTGGCAGAATGTTAAAATGGCATGGCCTTTTCAGGTCAAATGTTTTAATGTTTTCCCATAGCAAAATGTGTATTTCCCCAATGACTCAGCAAATGTAATTATAGATATTAACTCCTGAAGAAGCTTATGTCTCCAAATAAATTTGTACAGAAATATTCATAGCAGCTTTATTCATAAGAGCTTAAACTTAAAAGCAAACCAAGTGTGCTCTAATGGGAGAATGGAGAGCAAATTCTGGCGTAGTCATACAATGGATGCCTCCAGAACAAGAGCTGCTGAAACCGTGATACATGCAGCAACGTGGATGAATCTGTGAAACAGTATTCTGAGTCGAAAGAGTCTACCAGAAATCACATGCCATATATCTTTTTTCTTTCTTTCTGTCTTCATTCTTATTTCTTTTTTTAAAATTTTGCTGTAGGGCATATGTGCTCACCAGAGAGACAGGGATGATGGTGGTGGTGGGAGTAAGAAAGCACCTGCAGGAGGGATGACTATGCCGTTATCCTCCATTTTCCTCTTGATATTTGGGCCTGCATGCACATGTACCTGGCATGTTTTTCAAGCTGCTAGGTCCAGGGCTCAAACTATATGGTCAGTCACATGAGGTCCTGCAGTCTTATCCACCATGCCATGGGCTGTCCCTCATGCTATATTATTTTATGCATTTTAAGTTATATAGCTAGTAGAAATGTTGCATTGTGAGAAAAGAAGAAAAAATAAAAGAAAGAAAAAGAGAATGAAAGAGAAAGAAAAAAAAGGAAAGAAAGTAAGTAGTTGTGGCCTCTGGGGGTGGAGGCAAGAGATTGACTAGGAAGGAGCCAAAGGGCCCTTTCTGGGATGGTGATAATGGTCTATTATCTGAAGTTCTGTATAGTGCCTTGGGTTACACTCACCTGGGCATTTCTTTGTATATAACATTTATCTCAAAAGAGAAAAATAGAAACTATAGATAAAAAAAAACAAAGTATCTTAAAGTAGTGGTGTGAGTTTATTCTCCATCTTGGTGAAAAAAGTCTGATTGCACTTTGTTTTAAATCGGATTCAATTTTTTTATTGATTTATTTATTTTTCATTTCATTTTCTTAATCAGATTCAATTTGAATTGATTCCCATCAGCATAACAAAAACATGTATCTTATTCTTTTTTCTTTTTTTCTGAAACTCTTCCCATTCTGAGGGAATTCATATGAGACTCATAAAACAACAGTTCTTGTTTGATAGCTCAATAATTTATATTGATTTTGTGGTCACATATACCTATGACACCTCATCCTCTTCTTTAAAGTACTATTGCCGGAGTGAGCTCACAGAGGTGCACAGTGACCGCATTGATTAGCCTGCAAAGTTAATCTCTCATCATGCCTCCTTGGCCCTATTTTCAGGGCGCAAAGTGGGTGAGACATACACCATTAGATGGAATTCCTACATCCTCATGCTCTTTCGGGTAGCAGCAAAACTCACTTTCTCCATCCTAAGACTGGCCATTTATACCTTCTCTTCTTATAGTATCTACCCTTTACCCCTCACCATCAAAGGCCTAGTAACTTATCTTTGATCTAAAAGGAAAAAAAAAGCCACTAATAACCCTTTGAAGCAAAGGCTTCCACATTCTTGAAAACAAGGCCTAGAAAACTTTGATGTATTCAGAAAGGAAACATACCTCTCATTTTTTTCAAAACTCTTATAACGAGGAAATCAAAATGCAAGTAAATTATCCTGCCACAATAATGTAGTTGCAAAGACATGAGACATACACTCAAAGGAAATGCACCACCATGAAATTACTAAAGTTTAATTGTTTGTGTAATAGGATCTTTCTAAGCTGAAACCAATTTATATTCTGAGGAAGTATTTTTTGACAAATACAATGGGAAAAAAAATAACACTAGAAAAAAAAAAAAACATTTGAAAAAGCCATCATTCTAGTTCCCAGATCTTGGTCTAAAAAACATGACACATATAAAGGAGTAGTGTAAAAAGGCAGTAATATTATCTTTATTAAGTAGTATTAATCAATTGCATAATACAGACCCTTGGAATTAGGCAACCTACCCACTTAATATCTGATAAATCTGGGCCAGAGGTGACCGGCCTTCCATCTTCCATGAATGGGGGGTTGATAAGGGGTGATGTCATCACGTCTCAAGAAGAAGAAATGCATTGCTGAGCTAAAGATCGTTGGTTCACTTTTCCCAAATTTACTACTTCTGTAATCTAGTCACTTTCTCTCAGGAAGAAATGGCAAAGGCTGAAACATGGCCAGGAGTTATGCTATTGAATATTCCTATAAAGAGAAACAACAGAAGTGGGGAAGAAGCATTTCCTCATAGCATGTAATGATGTTTTAGGAAATGCTGACTATTTTTGCATTAATATTTGAGTCCAGAGTGACCACATGAGGGAACAGTGACATCATCTTTAAATAAAATTATAGGATTCTATATCCTAAAATTATAGGATTTTCTTTCTTTCTTTTTTCTTTTTTTTTTAAATTTTGGAGAGGTTTATTGCTATAGGGTCGTGCACTTGCCAGAAAGATAGAGACAGAAAGCAAGAAATCCCCCCCCCCCCAGGGGAGATGGCCACACTGCAATCCCTTCTCCTCCATTCTCCTCTCAGGATCTTGGGCATGTACACACATTTGCCAGTCTTGAGTTTAAGCCACTGGGTCTGGGACTCGAACCACGATTGGCTACACGGGAGTCCAGAGACATAGCCATTATGCCAACTGCTGGTGCCAAATTATAGGATTTTCAACATGTTAATCTTTGTGTTTCTGAAAAATGCTTCAGTTATGTGCACAAATGATAAAATGGAAATTTTCTGAACAAAACATTGAAAAAGGTGGAGAAAATATTGGAAGGAAGTAAGAGTAAACATTCAAGGACATAATTGGTCAGTACTGGTTTTAAGTACATACAGTAGCTGATCTTATTTACTTCTTGGGGATGAAAATGAGACAAAGCTATCCAAGAATGACCATAAGCTACTTCAAAATCTGGAGTCTGAACACCACTAAAACAGGTCAACCAAGGTGATAAAAGCAGTGCAAAATAGAACCAGCAGCTGTAAGTTAATAGAAAATGAGATGCATAAACATCGGCAAAAGGCAAGTGTTCAAATTTGAAAACCCTTTGGTGGGCAGAACCAGGGGCTGACAGCCTGTCTAACATTTGTTTGTTTAACCAATATATTGAGAAACTACATTGTTTTGTTAATTTAAGGTTTTTGCTATATGGAATGAGTACTTGCTGGAGAGAGAGACAGTGAGACAGATGATGAGAAATTACCTCTTAGGGGAAATAGCCACACCACAATCTCCTCCTAGGAGAGTGATTTTCAAGCTACCAGGTCTGGGAATCAAACTGCAGTCAGCCATATGAGAGTCTAGCACTTTAACCATGATGTCATGCTACATTTTTTTTTAGAGATTTTTGCCATAGAACATGTGCACTCGCCAGAGAGACAGAAAGTCAGAAATCATCCCCAGGAGAGGGGAGAGCGGTGGTGGTGGCCACGCTGTAATCCCTTCTCTTCCATTCTCTTGGGATCTTAGACTTGTGTGCACACATGCCTGGGGAGAGTTTAAGCTGCTGGATCTGGGACTCTTACCTCGGTTGACTACATGGGAGTCCAGTGACATAAACATTATGCCATCTGCTTGTGCCAAGAAACTACATACTTTTTACTACACCTCTTCTAGATCCTGAGAGTATAGCTCAGAATAAAACAAATAAGATCCCTGTTCTCATAGAGCTTACTTCTTACATTGTAGTTCAAGGGGACAGATAACAAACAGATTCATGTATAATATGATCATATGAGGAAGTGAGAAGTGCAGCAATTCAGAAAAATTAGGTTAAGCTGATGAGAGTGTTTGGGAAAGCTGGGGTGGGGGAGAGACTAAATAGAATCTGGGTAAATCAGGTTAACATAGAGGGAATAATAATTGCAAAGATCTTGATGCATGATTGTGTTCAAGGAACAGCAAGAAGGGCTAAAAGGCAAGAGTGAGAGGAAAATCTAAGAGATGATGTTGGAAGCTACATATTGTCCAATGTACAGGAAATCTTGTAGATATCTGAGTAAGAAGGTTGTCTGTTATTCAAGGTGATATCTGAAGCACTTCCTTTTCTTCTTCTTCCCTTTCTGAACATTTCAGTACTAGTCATTAGGTGGGGAAACATGAGACAGGCATACACAGCCTGGGAGTCAGTCATAATGGACCAGAGCAAGTATAGGAACTTTTCAAGACCAGGAGAAAATGTCCCCATAGAGCACTGAATCATGTGGGATGAGATGGAACTATCAAAATGAGGACCTACCCATGTGGGAGGGTTAGGTATATAGGAACTGACATAAAGTAAGGACCCCACGTGGATGAGGAGAGTTTCTTTATGGAGTGAAGGGTGACAGAGGTCCAAGTGGTATGGAGGGGCAGCAGAAGCACACTCTCATATCTATAATATTCCTCTCAAATAAACACAAACATGGGAAGATAGCATTGAAACCCAAATAAAAGGACATCCTACAGAATTAAAATCTTCAGAAGCATTGAGATGAAAGAAAGTCAAGAAAAAACTGAGTAACTGTAGAAGATTGAAGAAGATGGAAGAAACAGGACAATGAAATGCTTAAATGCAATACATTCCCCTCAGTTGAATCCTTTTACATGATGAGCATTTAGATAATTAATAAAACTCGATTGAGGATTCAGTCTTCGAGGTCTGAGGATTATATGTTAGCAAGGTCAATGTCATCTATTTCCTGATATTGTTGATCAAATTGTGGTTACATAGGAGAATATCCTTCTCTGCTGTAGGAAATACAAACTAAGTATTCAGGCATGATAAGACATCAGATGGCAATTTATTTTAAAATAGCTTTGAAAAAATATTTATAATAATGAATGTGAATGTTTTATGTAAGTTTAAGTTTGTTTCAAGTTGAATAAAAATTAGAACAAATTATAATGGGAAGCTCCTGGTGATTGTGCTCAGTGGGTTAAATCATCTTTATGCATGCAAAAGAAAAAGACAAGATCGTTGCTGGGTAGACAAGATGTATGGAGTGAAGATGGGCAAGTGTCAGAAGAGAAACAAGTTGAAATGTCCTTGCAGCAATTCAAAGGAGGATAACAGTTGAACTATATAATGGAGGGGGAAATGAAAATTGATTGGTTTGAGTTATTGAATATATTTTAAAATTATAGTCTATGAAATTTGCTGCATGTGGACAAAAAGTTGAAATGATACCCTATGAAATTTGCTGCATGTGGACAAAAAGTTTAGGATGATTTCAAGTTTTGATAATGTTCTTAAATCCAGAGGACTTGATTATTATTGCTGTCTTTAATCTCTGCACTTTCCCCTTCCTGCATGACAGTTGCCATGCCTTAATGGTGTGAAAATATTACAAAAATATTCTGAAAATAATTTAAATTACTAAGAAACAAACTAGTCTTGAGTTATAGTTATGTCTTTTACAAAATTTTTGATGATGATGTTATTTATATTCTATTTCTAAGAGTGTGAGGTGCAATGTAGCATAGTGGTTGGAATAATTACTATGATATCAGACAGAAATTGCTTTAGGTTGGGCTCAGCTGATTATAATATGGGAAAATTACTTAAACTCTAGAAACTCAGTATCCTCATGTATAAAAAGGATGATAATAATATCTACTTGGTGGAGGTGGCAGGTAGTGTGGTCGTTAAGGGTGGTGGACTCCCACATGGCTGACTGTGGTTCGAGTCCTGGACCTGGCAGCTTGCTTTCTCGCTCTCTCTCTCTCTCTCTATTAATTGACACATACAAATCATGCATATTAAGTTATTGGGTTGTCAGAAAAGTCATTATGTATTTTTCCTATGCAGAAATGCATTACAACTGGGGCCGGCAGGTGGTGTGGTGGTTAAGGGTGCTGGACTCCCACATGGCTGACCATGGTTTGAGTCCTGGACCTGGTGGCTTGCTCTCTTGCTTTCCCTCTCCCTCTCTCTCCCTCTCTGCCCCTCTCTGGTCAAATTAAAATAAATAAAAGTTAAAAAGTAAAATAATTCTTTAAAAAATCTACTTTGTAGATTTGCATATGAACTAATAAAAAATGTAAGGATTTTAACATCACACTAAATATTTATTATTTTAGTCACTGTTATTTGTAATAAGTAGTCATAGAGGAAGTATCATGTGATAGTACCAAAGACCTCTAACGGATTTATTTTTTTCTGGTTTGAAAGACTTATTAGTTCAAAATAGATGTGTGGGAGAGAAATGTTAAATGATATATATAAAAATTCTATCAAGATTTACCTTTGAAATTTGTGACAACAGCAAAAAGCTTTTCCAGATCTCATAAATTATGCACATTTCCCATTGTTTACCTGATTTAAAAGGTGAAAAAATACTTCAAAAATTTACTACTACATTGGTCCAGGAAAGGAGACTTACATTGAATCAATGTTTCTAAAACTTCAGACACAAGAAGCATTTTGTGCACCATTCACTCTAGAGAGGTCCATGTTCTTGTTGCTTAGGACAGAACCTACTTTTTTCAATGCCTTCCTTCCTAATCCAATTTTATATTCTCTATTTAGTATGCCTAATCATTATGCCAGGGCTCGTTTGAAAACAGTTGTTCTTAATTGTAAAATTGAACTGCGTCCCATTAAGCTCTTGCCTGGCTGCTTCTGAGATCCTTGGTGGTTTGGAATGTGGGGAAGCATCCATACTCTCTCTCTGCCAGTCCTTTTTATCTTTCCTCTCTAGTGCTGTCCCTTCAGTGTTTCAGCTGCTAAGTGTTTCTTGCGTATGTCTGATATAATTTTCTAATGACTGATGTATTTTTTTCACTACTGATATGTCAGCAGTAATGCCACCTGTGTCTGAGAATTCAGAACCAACAGGACTGTATATTTTAATGGAGCAAGAGGGAAAATGTAGAATTTAAATAGAAAGAAGCATTCTAGTTCTGTCCATTAACTTCTGATATTTAATTTTATGGCCATTGTAAGTGTGAAAAAAAAGGAAGTTACATGAGTTTTTAAAATTAATCCACATAGAGACTTGTAATTTTTATGGATTTTTTAAAGAAATGCTACATCTCAACCTCTTAGATGGATGCTTGCACATTTGTTTATTCACTCACTGTTTGGGAATAGCTTCTTTGTTCCAAGCACTTGTCTGGGAAGTGGGGACAATGTAGACATAGCCATATTCTACAGAACTTGGAGTCTACTTTATAGCACACAGTTTACTGTATTAGCGCTCTCAGCTTCAAGGATATCAAATTGTTTTATGGTAATAAAATAGCATCTCACATCCATTCATATTAAAATTTTGGATGAAATTCTTGCCAGCTATATAATCTTCATAAATGAATAACTTTTGTGAGTTTTAGGCCTAACAAACATAAAAGGACGTATCTTGTCCTCCATGAAATGGACTTTGCATTTGTGACTGATGTTGAGGAAGGCCCTATAGATGAACTCATGATCCAGGCATCAACCTACATGATCAAGGCAGTGTGAATGTTATAGAATGAACTTACAACTTGGGTTGATGAAGTGATTTATTTGACACCAAAGTCATTGCAACAGTGGGGGTATATAGTCTTCTAATGAAGTCAGGGAACTTCAGTTTCTAAACTAATGGTGAGCTTTGAACAGTTCTGTTCATCACCATTAAACTGTTGTAGCATGCCAAATCCACCCTCTGGGCCACTGCATTGTTAGGGATTTTTCTGTGGAGAAGCCCTGTTTAGCACTGTGCTTGTCATGTCCTCTCAGGTAGACCTTCATCATTTCTGTAGAGATGCCAAAGAAGCCTTGAAGGAATATAAACAGGACTTTTCTTCTACTTTGGTAACTAGATCTTGTAACATAGGTTTGCTGAAGGTCTTTAGGGTTGGAAATAAGACATAAATTCCATCTTATGTTTTTTGTATCATTCCTGTCACCAAAAGATAGCCAGAAGTATCACATGCAAATGTATTCTGTTCAAATTACTCTATTTACCTAACCAATTTATTAAATAATTATCTTCAGTTCCAGATCTTATCCCACAGAAATTAATGTTCCCACCTATGTATTAAATAAAATCACAATACATTTTTTTTGTCATAGATTGTTATTTGAGAGAACAACAAAAAATCTAGCCAATACTCTATATGTGAACATTTGGTTAATATTCACTACTACTCCCCTAGGAAGAGATAAACTGGCCTAGCAAAGGTGATGCAGGTGGTGGGATGCCACGCTGAATGCTGGAATTTATATGGGAGTCCCCAGGTTAGAGCCTCATATGATCTGACCATGCTGTGCCTACCAGTAGGTATGTGCATGATCCTGGCTGGCTGGGGAGGGATCATGGCATGGGAAGACCTTACTCTCTTCTCTCTCACTCTCTCTCTCTGCCTTTCTCATGAAAGAAAGACAGTGATTACTAAAACACTTGCCCAAATACATTTTCAGATGTAACTGTCATCAAAACCAATACATGTCCAAACTCACAGATAATGTCTACACTGGCCAAATTTCTTTGGGCAATTTAAATTGAAGAGTAAATATTTACACTTTGCTTTTAAGTGGTAATATGAATTTTTATTCAATGAATAGTGGGAGGTATAGAAAGAGATTCACAAGAATGTTCCCAGAGCTACATTAGCTTAGAGCAGGAGATCCCTGTTGGTAGAAAACTATTTTTATCAATATATTTATAAAAATTGTGGAGAATATACATTTTTACTAACTTGAATCCATTCACTTTAGCCACAAGCCTATTACTGTCAGCATTAGTGTCGGTCATTCATATCTGTCTTATAGAAAAAAGTGTATATAAGTTGAAGTTCATGTGTAGAGTGATTCCCACACATTTGCTTAGCTAGTATTTCTCATTTTGGAGTTATTCATTTAATTCTTTTCAATAGAAACTTTTTTAACATGAAAGCTATGAAAGTACTCTGAAGCTTATATATACATCTGTTAAGTCTGGAATTTTTCTGTTAAAGGAGCCTAGGAGAGCCACATTTTTGTCCTTTTGGCCACTTAATGCTGAGTCATTTTGGAAAAACGTAAGGTTAATTGAAGCTATTTGAAATTCACCAGGATTTTTTAAATGTAGGCAAGAGGGAAAGGGTAATAGAGAGGTGAGTACTGCACCCAGGTAGTGTATGCATAATATATAATTTCCTCATCATCTCTCAGATATCAGAGGGTGTACTTTGTATTCGTTTGTAATTTTTTAAAGGTTTATGTTTTCTCTTCCATATGAGAGAGAGAAAGCAAGAGAGAGGGGGAGGGAAAAGAGAAAGATAACTCCAACAAGATCCTCACACCACAGTTCACCTCTAGTCTCAGCCATTCAAAATCCTGGGCACCTGCATGTGGGGTCAGTGTGTACAGGGAGACCTCAGGACACAAGCCCTGGACCTCCCATGCGGGTCCAGGTATGTATGCATTATTTGCTAGAAGGTATGAACACTTGCTGGAAAGAGAGAAAGAGGCAATGTGGAAAAGTGAGAAAGCATCCCAGTGGGGAATGGCCATGCTATAGTCCCTTTTCTTCCATTTCTCCCTTCTTTCAGGACCCACAGGTTTGGGACTTGAACCATTGTCTGCCATGAACTACATTAATTTCAATCCAGCACCTTCACCACTATGCCATCTGCTGGCTGCACAATTTAAACTATTTTTAAAACCCCAAATGACATTAAGGAAGTGAAACATTAGTTTAGCCTATTTGCTGCTTGGGGAGCTGGATGCCCGCTAATGGCCAGACCAATGAGAGAAGAGGTGCTGATCCAGAAGCCTCTTCATCTGCCCACCTCTCCATTCGTCTCTTCAGTAGCTGATATACTTTAAATCTTTCTTTCCTACCACTCTGTATCTTCCATTTTTTTTTTTAATTTTAATAATTAGCACACATATCTGTTGAGCATCTGGGTGCTGGGTATTCTAAACACTAGTTGGATAGACCAGGGTTCTCCCAACTAACCTGTTCCCACACAAGCTTAAATGTTGTTTCAGCATTGATCTCTGTATCTGTCTTTCCAACAATATCATAGTGCCAAGTTATTATAAAGCAGTTAAAATAAATGAATGTGGATATGAATCAAGCTGATAGACCTCAAAAAGTTACACAATGGTTTATATAGTCAGCTACAATTTAAGTAAATTTAAAAGTATACAATGAATTTTTTATATCATTATAAATAAATGAAGCAGTGGTTCTCAAAGTATGGTTTATAGACCCCTGGGGCCCTTGTGATCTCAGTAGGTGGTTTGAGAAATCTTTTCCTTCCCAACTAGATTCTGTGCCAGTCCAGATTATCTTCATATATTTTAACTAAAAGTATAGCAGATTTAGTGCAGTGGAAGATATGAGAGTTCTGTTAGTTTGTATTTAACCAGACATTTTCATAGAATGCTATCTATGGTAACATGTCATAGTTTTATTCATCTATCTTTTAAGAAATAATTTATTTCACTTTATTTATTATTATTACTAGTTTTTAATGCACTGTAGGGCACATGTGCTTACCACAGAGAGAGAGAGAGACAGAGAAAGAGAGAAATTGAGAAAGCAAGCTACCAGGTAAAGGACTGGAACTGCCATCAGCCATGTGCACCCTAATCACCATGCCACCCACTGGCCCATTATCACTCTATTGTAAATCAGTTAGTAAATATATTTTGTTAGTTTTCATTTCTATTATCATAAATATAAATAGACATAACCAACATAAGATTAAAATCTTCAGAACCCTTAATAATTGAGTAGAGTTTTCTGGGAGCAAAACATTTGAGAATTGATATGTTAAAAAAAATACAGATCAGAAGGATACAAAGCAAATTTCTGATAATGATTTTTTTCAGACAAATAATTTTTTCCAGCCACTGGGTATGAGAATTTAAAAAAAAAATTATAATTTGTTTTCTAATTCCTTATTTTGAAACTAAAGAAATAATGATAAAATATTAATATTTGCTAACTGAACTGATGTTTGCTTGGTGGGGAGAAATTGTTTGCTATATCATTTTCCAGATTTATAGTCTAAAAAGTTGTTTTATTTTGGTAAAAGAAATAGCCCCTTTCCTTAAAGTGCTCATAACCTGGATGGTATTTATCCTTACAAGATTTTCTTTTGCTCAAAGATCCTATAGACGCTCTACATGTTTCTAATGCACACCTGTCTAGGAGGAGATGGTTCAGGTGATCTTAACTCTATAGCTAAAGCTAATCAATGAGTATCTGTACCCACAAGTTAACACTGACTCATTGCCTTTTTTTGTTTGTTTGTTTTAAAAATGTGTTTCTTTTTAAAGGACTACTGATTTTAAAATGAGAAGTCATCAGCAATATTCATTGTTAAAGCAATGTAAAATACTTTTTAAGTAAGAATCGTATTTTAATTTCTGGTCTCATACTCTGAAAACCCCTGCACAAAGTTGATTTTTTTTTTATAGTCTAAGAATTGTATGTCTATCTGAGTTAGATAATTTTTAAATAGAGTATTATACATACTTCAGGAAATAAAACAGTAGCAACAATCAGACTATGTGGCTCTTTGGCTAGTTCTTCTTGAATATATATATATATATATATTATCTATTATATATATATATTATATATATAATAGAATCCATGTTTTAGAGCAGTTTTAGGATCACAAAAAAAATGATCAAAAGATACAAAGATTTTCCATAAACCCCCTAATCTTTCTAAGAGGCATAACCACCCCCATTATCAGCATCTCTCACACGTAGTGGTACATTTATTACAACTGATGACCCTGCACTGACCCATCATTCTCAGCCAGAGTCCATGCTTTATATTGGGGTTCACTCTTAGACTTGGACATTCCATGACTCTGGGCACACTTATGATGATGGATTTTAGTTCATTCTGAATAATTTCCCTGTCCCAAAATTTTTATTTATTTATCTTTCCTTCCTCCTAAACTGATACTCACGTATCTTTTCACTGTCTCTATAGTTTTGCTTTTTCCAGAATGTCACATAGTTGAATTCATTCAGTAAGTGACCTTTTTCAACTGGCTTCTTTCACATAGTAATATGAATTTAACATTTCTTCCATGTCTTTTCAAGTTTTGAAAACTCATTTCTTTTGCACTGAATCATATTCTGTTGTATCATTTTATTTATCCATTCACCTACTGAAGGACATCTCGGTTACCTCCAAGTTTTGACAAGTGTAAGTAAACCTGCTATAAACATCCATATTCAGGTACTTATGTGGATCTAACTTTCCAACTCTTCTGTGTAAATACCAATGATTGCAATTGCTGAATCGTATCCATCATGGATATACTTTTACAAAGTCTGTGTTATTATCTGATTCCGAGACATTCAGAAGTCAGGAATATATCAATCATATAGTACCCATCATTTCATACATAGAGGAAGAAGATCTGGCCAAGAGTATAACACAGAGAAATCCTGGGCTTGTGGTGTGAAAACTCATCCTGATAGCTTAGAAAGGTTTATTTTCTTATGTCTCTCCCCTCCCCCCCCCAGTGAGAAGCTGTGTTTAGTAAAGGCTTTTAAGTTACCCCCAAAAATAAGAGAACCACTTCAACTCTAAAGGAAGGCCTTGCAGTAAAGATTTAATGGAAACTCTCAGAGACTATTGGTGATGGAAAATAAGTCAGACTTCATGGAATAAGGACCTGGAAATGGAAATTGAAATATAGAAAGCTAGGCAAATCTCTCTTTTGCAGATTAATTTTTTCTTTCTTTCTTTCTTTCTTTCTTTCTTTCTTTCTTTCTTTCTTTCTTTCTTTCTCTCCTTTTTGAGAGAGTTTTGCTATAGGGAACATGTGCTTGACAGAGAGACAGAAAAAACAGAAAGCAAGAAATCACACCACAGGAGGGATGGCCAAACCACAATCCCTTTTTCTCCATTCTCTTCTATAAATTTTGAGCATGCACACAGGCATACCCAGTGTGAGTTTCAAGCACCTGGTCCAGGAATTGAACCATGATCAACCAAGTGGGTCCAGCATTTAACCACTACCATACCTGCTGGCTCCAAAATTGATTTTTCTTTTGGCCTCAATTTCTATGTGTCCAGACTATTTCTTTCCGAGGACCTTTTTTTTTTTTTTTTTTTAATGTGTTGAAAGTGTGAACCTTTTTGTGGTACATGGTTTTGGATTCCATGTTTCTCATTCTAGCCTTAGTCAGAGATATTTTATCTATTCAGGAATAACTAGGGTAGTTAGAAGATTCTATTCTCACCATGAATCTACTAACTAAAAAGATCAGTTTCTAAAATGATCAGTGTGCAATGTAGATTCCTATTGAGAGAATCATACTCCACTATGCACAGCAAAACTTAAATGCTCCCTATTAGACACTACAGTTCTCTCTCTGAGACCCTCAACTTTTGAATTTTGAGGCTTTTTTTCTCCCTCTGTCACTCAAGCAGGTTCTGATATTCTCTAACGCTCGTATCTCAGTATGCCACAAAGCAGCTATTGGGTCGTCGGGAGTCATGATGAATTTTTTGCATAGAAAAACGAAGAAAAGTACATCATGACTGTAATGATGATGACCTAATATTTCCTTCACACACACACACACACACACACACACACACACACACAGGGTACCAGACAATAGAATTGAGGTTGATCATGAATTGTTCTTCAAAAATGCCACCTGAGTGTTGGTGACTAAAAAGACTATTTTTCGTTTCCCTTGACAGTCAAATCCATAGAAAACACTTGCCTACATAGTCACTGAACTCCAGCTCTTGGAGTATTTTGGGAAGGATTTAGGCTATGCGTGAGCTTACCTTATTGAAATTGCTGCTCGACCTCAAATCAAGCCATGTATACAGCACAAGGAGAAATTGAGTGTGACTGACAAATTTGCTGACACCTTCAATACAGCTGTTTGCCTTTAGGGTAGGAAACTAACACCTCTCAGGGATTAAGCTACCCAGATGACAGTGGGTTGTTGGAAAAGTCACAATGTATGTTTCCGTGTTTCTCTATGCAAAAAATACACCGTGATTTTTCCAATGACCCAATAATTTAGAATCTTAAAGTTCCTTGAGATAAAAATATATAAAGTTGTGGAAGCATGCTTTTGTATATTTTTTTTTATTTTTTTTATTTTTTGGAGAGATTTTCGCTATAGGGCGCATGCACTCGCCAGACAGACAGAGAGAGACATAGAGACAGAAAGCGAGAAATCACCCCCCAGGGAGGATGGTCATGCCACAATCCCTTTTTCTCCATTCTCCTCTCGGGATCTTGGGCACGTACGCACACATGCCCGGCGTGAGTGTTAAGCCACCGGGTCCGGGATGCGAACCGCAGTTGACTACGTGGGAGTCCAGCGACATAGCCATTACGCCAACTGCTGGTTCCCATGCTTTCATATATTTGACATAGCATTCTACATAATCTGTTAAACTGATGTCAGCCTCTAGTAATTACTTTAACAACTGTTCTCATTTATAATTTGTTTTATATTTTTCTATAATAATGCAATGGTTTCCTTCTAACATCTCAGTAATCACAAAATACAGTCAATTTATTTGACTATGTATAAAAAGTAAACTTCAACTATAAATCTAAGATTCCTAAAAGTAAGTAATCATGAATTTCTGTATTGGAAACAGTCTAAGCATTGAAGTGCTACCATTGGGCTAAGCATAGTCAGTAATTCCATTCTCATAGTATATATTCAGAATGGATCAAGGCACAAGTATTTATTGATCAGACTTGTAATAGTAAGCACCTCAAACAAAAGCTTATACACATTTTCTGAACAATTAGCATTGTCTTATCAATAAAACAAAATATTCCTAGTTACACATTGGAAAATAAAGTAACGTGGATGTAGATAAAAATATTTCTACTTATTTTCTATTACCATATATTTCATTAGAGTTTGCTTGCACTGATCTCTAAAGTAATTACTCCCTTCTTTTTGTTATTGTGGTTGTTGGTAATTTTTGCTATAGGACAAGTACACTCACCAGAGAGACAGAGAGAGAGGGAAAGTAAGAAAGCATCCCCAGGAGGATGGCCATGCTGCAATCCCTTCTCTTCCATTCTTCTCTTGTGATATTTGGGCACAAAGGCACACACACCAGGCATGTTTCCAAGCCTCTGGGTCCAGGACTTGAACCTCACAATTGGCCATGTGGGTCTAGCCACTTTAACCACCACATCACTGGCTGGCCCCAGTAATTACTGCCTAGCAGATATTTTAGTTGTAAGTTTAAACTTGAGATTGGAAGATTTGCAGGTTCAATGCCAAGCATTGTCAGTATAGAGATGACAAGTTATGCACGCCCCCTCCACTCACAGTGTGGTAATACTGGAAACACACCATCAGCAAATAGCTAGAGTGATGCATGGGAAGGGTATGCTCAGAGAGAGAGATGTACCATAGGTCATTACTTATAAGAGCAAATTTGAAATAAAATGTATTGTTCAATAGGAGAATTGTTTAATAAAGAAATTATAACAAATTGCATTTATTATAACTGAAAATTCTAGAACCATTCAGTACTGCGTTTTCTAATGTGTATATTATCAAGAAAATATACACAGTAGTTTTTTTTTTTTACAAAGAACAGCAGGGAGAATGCATTAATTTTGTCTTATCTCTGTCATACACATACATACAGAACGAGAGATAATGAGAGGGAAAAAAAGTTTGGGTGCTATTGTGGATTGCCTGCTTAGGTCTGGTGAGTGGAGAAGCACAGAATATTCTGCAAGACAAGAGAAGAATGCAGCAGATACCAGGGAGACAGAGCAGAGAGGAATGTAGCCTGGGCAGAAAGAAAGGCTGAAAGTATAATGCTGAGTCCAATTGACATGTGTGCTGCTTCTGAGTCCCATAAAACCTCTCTGAAGCTATAAAATGCCCCACCCCCCTTTACTTACTTTAGTTTAATTTATTTTCTATTTCTTGTAGCCAAACAGCTTTAACTAAGACAGGTAAAATTTTTCAGTAAGTAGATTAAAGAATAGAAATCAATACTCCTTAAGAATTTATATATCCATTGCACTATATTTTTTGGTGCATGGAGACTGTGCAGACAAGATTGCTTAATATTCTCAATGTTCCCACCACAGTATTTAAAATGCTTTTGAATGTGAGGTCCCCGTTTCTACAGTCAACCTGAAAGCTAGTTCGCTAACTTTTATTATCTAAGAAGATTGGTTTTTCAGAGGGAACTAACTGCCTTGAACTGCAGAACAAATTCCTTGAGCACTGCTACCCAACAGAACCTAATGTGGTAAGGATATATTCATTCGTGCTGTTCTGTATAAGAGCCATTAGACGTTCTGACTATTAGTCCTTAAGTGTAGCTAGTGCAGGGTCGACCCTGCAGCTCAGTGGTTGAGGAAACCAGGTCTCACATGGTCAACTACAATTTAATTCCAGGCCTGGCAGCTTGCAAAGCCCTGGATGCATGTGCATGCATGCCCCAAATCCCTACTGGATGGAGGAATGAGAGGGAAGGGGTTGTAGTGTGACGACACCATATGGAAAGGAGGCTTCTCTCTCTCTCTCTCTCTCTCTCTCACTCTGGTGAGTGCATCTGTTCTCTAGCAATTAAAAAATGTAATCAGAATAAACAAATTATAAAGTATGAGAGGAAGAAAAGAGTAATTTTTTAAAAAATCAGTCATTTTTATTTTCCCCAAAGAATAAAAAAATAATTTTGTGCATGGGGAACCTAAGTAAGCATAAATAAAATTTATATATGGCCTAGATAATTTTTTGAGAGATTTTTGCTATAGGGCATGTGCACTCACCAGACAGAGAGAGACAGACAGAAAGTGAGAAATCACTCCCCAGGGGGGGATGGCCACACCATAGTCCCTTCTCCTCCATTCTCCTCTCGGGATCTTGGGCAAGCATGCACACGCGCCCGGCGTGAGTTTAAGCTACTGGGTCCAGGACTCAAACCGCGGTTGACTACGTGGGAGTCCAGCGACATAGCCATTATGCTAACTGCTGGTCCCAACCTAGATAATTTTCCAGGTGGTTTTTATAAGAGAAATCATGGCTGAGGACAGATAGTAAGAACATGAACAGGAGCCAGTGCTGGAAAGATTGGAAAGGGCAGAATAGAGACATTTATGGATTTATTGATTAAGTCTGAGAGTTTGGAGTTCATTTCATAAAACAAGATAAGATCGAGTTGTAGAAAAAATCCTTAAGAAATCCATCGAGCATGTATTAATCATGTCTGCATCTGTTACATGGGCAACCCCAGGTGCATTGGTTAAGGTAAACATTCTTGGACTTAATGGTTATGCAGTAAAGTTCATTCTTTCTAAACTAAAAATATTTACCGAGTATAAAAAAAAATTAATGGTAAACTACTTTATTATAACTAAAAAAAAGCTTCCCAAACAGTTTTCATGTTTGAAAAAAGGTTTGAAATACAGCCACTTCAGAAGTTGGTCAAAGTGCCTTATTTTTGGCAGCTACAGCACTGCGAGAGCTGTTCTAGAAAATAACTCCTGCCCCAAATGTGAGCGAAAACACAAACAACAAATCTTACCTGGCTTAGAAAGCAAAATTAACTTTACTACAAATTTACTCACGTCAATTTACCTTTATTTACCAGGTTGCTTACATGAATTTAATGAAATGGTATTTTTTACAAAAATACACATCCATCCAACAAGAGGAGAAAAAAAAAATTCTAAGTAACTTGCATTAGGCAACAAGTTGAGGTTCCCTGATTAGTGTTCCTTCTTAAATAATTTGTGACTAGCAAAAACCCACAAAGCTTTTTCCATGTTTTCTGAGACTTACCCAATAGAGCAATAGAGCTGATAGGTCTTTGTGAGATAATGGGAAAACTTTCCATCTGCTCCATCCATCAGTAGCCACTAGTCACATGTCATTGGCAAGCACTTGAAATGGGACTGCTGTAACTCAGCACATTTTTACATTTAATTGAATTAATTTAAATTTAAATAGTGCAGGCTATCTAATTTTATCAGCATATAGGCCAAGATATGAAGAATTAGGAAATCTGAAGGATCAAGTATAAGATTTAAAATTAGTAACCCTGCTGCATCCCTAATACGCAATATTATCTACCATGTAAATGTGTCTAACCTGTGCTAAAATAATTTGGGCACTAAATATAGAGAATGTATTCTTTTGAAATCCCTATACCCTCTTTTCATTGTAACTTTATTTTTAACATGAATTATTTCCTAGTGGGAGACTACAAGGAGAAAGCAAATTTAATAATAGACTTGAGGCTGACTCACAGGGATTAAGAATGAAATATATGTATATGACATAAATATTAGAGGACAGTATATCAATTTTCTGCAAAGTTATTCATTGAATTCCTCTTTAATATGACTTCACTCCTGAAAATATTTTTTCTGTCAAATCAGAATATTTCTAAGTATATATAAAATTCTTAATTTTATTTGGAAATATAGCAACATTTTAGAAGTCCATACAGCTGTAAGATAGGATTTTTGAAATAAAATGTTATTTTCATTAGGTTTTATCTTTTTTTGTGTTTTGTTTTGTCAGAGGGCACATGTGCTCACCAGAGAGGAGAGAGATAGAGAGATACAGAGAGAAAGAGACAGAGAGTGAGAAATCACACCCTGGGAGGTGGGGTCGGGAGATGGCCACACAGCAATTCCTTCTCCTCCATTTTCCTCTTGGGATTTTGAGCATGCACACACACACGCCTAGTGTGATTTTCAATCTGCCAGGTCTGGGACTTGAACAGTGTTCAGCCATGTAGGAGTCCAGCACCTTAAACACCATGCCACCTACTGGCCCCATGCATTTTGTCTTGAAAGAAGAGGCTGTAAACATATTTTTAAAAGTTTGACTATAAAATCATACATTCAGATGTAATTAGGATGGATCTATATAATCATTTTTTAATATATTACTTAAGAAGAAAAAAGAATGATAAGATATTCCTGGATGTCAAAAGGATAAACAAATCAATCAGTTTAAAAAAACATTTTTGATATTCCTTTTAACTTTATAATTGAATACTATCAAGAAATAACAATAGTAAACACAAGATCCATATCCTGTTTCTCTCTGCTGTGGTCATGCATGAGTGTTTTGTGGATAAAACCTTACACAAATTAGTGTTCACTCTCTTGTATACTGGGTGTGCAAGCTTTATAGTCAGAGTTCGAATTCTGATACTTTCAATCTGTGCTATGTTGGAAATATTTGGTATACTTAAAGATAACTTTAGAAAGAAATTGGAAGGGTGATTCCAAGATTATAGGTGATTGTTTTGGCAGAGTCTGATTAGCTAAACCTACTGAGCTTAGACCACAAAAAAAAACCAGCAGATGGGAGGTAATATATGAGGTTAGATAAGGGAAATGGAAACAATTTGCAAATTCACAGTCAAAAAACATTGGCAGAACTCAATCTATAAAATAAATTACAAAAGAGAGTAAAGGAATGGATGAAGAAGCCAATGAAACATACATTAAAGAATTGGCCAATTGCAGATGTAAAGCAATAAATAATGGTGATTCAGAACCCAAAGTCACAAATGGAATGAAGGGGTGGGCTAGTTAATATGGACAAGTATGTACAGTAGTATCTTTATGTCTAAATTTGTGATGTAGTAGTCGGTCCAACACCACTCTAGTAAACCTTGGAATTTGTAAGCTCAAAAAAATGAAAGAGTTTTGAAAATCTGAAACTAAAGTAAAAGAGGAAATTTTATACCAGTCATTTAAATGAAAGAGTATCTTATTAAAGACAAATAGGTCAGAATTCTATAGGGCTTAGTATATCTCTTTTGAAGGACATAAGGTGGAGGGATAAATTTAAGTACATTTGGACTGGACTATGGAGCAAATACTTTCTAATGGGATCATCTATGCTAAATAATTTGGTGGTACAGTGATTAAAGGCATGGATACACTTTGAAGTGAGACTGTGTCTGAATGATTTCAACACTTATTTGTTATGTGACTTGGAATAAAATTCTATGTATGATTTCTTCCTCTTTTTCTTGGGGTAGTATTGTTGGATAAATCTAAGTGTATTTGAAATGCACGATGGAGCTTGCTGTTTAAATACGCCAAATCATTGTGTGGTCCAATGGTTTATATATACTGTATATAGAGAGCATTATATGCTTCCAACTAAGTATATACAGAGCACTATATACTTATATACTTAAGACTATCTCAGTTTTAATGTCACTTTTACAATTATTAGGCATGTGACCTTGAACAGGTATATATGTCTGTGTTGTATCACCTCTAAAATGGTCAGCGTAATTCGACTAGTTTCAGGATTATGAGGATAAAATGAAATGCTCTACCTAAAGCTTTTGTTATAGTGCCTGATATACCTTCATACTCAAGGTAGTCTCTGTTGTTATCATGTATATAATATAGAACTACTCATTAGTTTATTTTTGTAAATATGAGTATCATTGCATAAAGAAACTCAACTTACTAATGACCTGTTTTCTGCAATTTATTGTTACTTGGTTATCTAATATATCTAGTACATAAATTTTATAGAAGTTCAGAAAAATTCCTTATACCACATAAAAACTCAAAAAATAGCTACAATTTTTAAAACAATATGTAATAAAGAGTAAAACCCATAAATAAAAAAAAATCCTACAAGCAGAAAATAGAGTAGAAAAAATGACAAGTGGTTTCTCTTAATTGAAGTCTATTATTGACTCACAGAAATTCTTTAGAACATTTATTTTTAAGTTTGTATCCTGATTTTATTAACATTCTATTGTGTGTGTGTGTGTGTGTGTGTGTGTGTGTGTGTGTGTATGTGTGTGGGTGTGTGGTGCATGTATGTGAAGAAAAAAAAGGTATTTTTGGCAATATATTTTGCAACAGAAAGCATTTCATAAGATCTTTAAATCCCAGGTTCTCAAAATAGGATCAATGAAACATTTTGTATGCTTCTTTATATCGAATTTGTCGATTTTGAGAATATTGTCTCAAATTGTCTAAAACTCTCTAACTTAGGGAGTTAAAAACTATGTATTTTAGAAATGAATCACTATGAATAAGCACAGACTGTGTTTGTAGAGAAAGAAATAAAAAGGGTATGTAAGACCAGCTGATGGCACGGTGGTTAAGATGACTGGATCCCAGATGGAAGACTTGGCAGTTCAAATCTCAGACATGGAGGCTTGAAGAACATGCCATGTATGTGTGCATGCATGCCCAAAATCCCAAAAAGAGATTGCAAGAGAAGGGACTATGGCATGGCCATCCTCTCTGAAGGGTAAATTTTCATTCACTTTCTCTCTCTCTCTCTCTCTCTCTCTCTCTCTGGTGAGCACACAAACCCTATGGGAAAAATTTGTCTAATCCTAATCGATTTAAGAGGATTTGTAGATCCATCATCTATTGGTTCCTATTTTTGGTATGTAAATATCTAGCCACTCTGCATATTTTCCTGAGCATGCAGTCCAGTAACTTTTTTTTTTTTTTTTAACAATCCTGTGCTGAAGTGGACTCACCTATCCAGGGAACTGCCTGCTCTTTCTGCCATCGTGAAAGGAAACATGGGTTGAACAGGGAAAGGAAGAAAAACAATTTTGAGACCATTTTAAAAATTGTCATAATTTGAGTGATCATACTGTGGAGAATCCTCCAACTTTGTTTCTTATAGTAAGGTATAATTTTATATGCAATAATTATCCAGTATTCTGGGAAACTAACACACAGTTTTCTAAAGAAATACATATCTGTTTTTTTGGAAACAAACACCTGCTTCTTTGGTTAAAAAAAAAAATCAAAATTGCTTACAAAGGAAGCATACACTTAGAAATACTAAAAATTTAAATATCATTTTCAATTTTCTTTCATAAATTATAGCAACATTACATTTTATAGGAGCATAATGTAAGCAGATTAGTTAAATATACCAATCTGAAAGTAAACAAACAAAAACATTTTTAAAGAAATATACTTCTCTTAATTACATTCTGTTGGCATTATACCCCTAATGTAAACCAACTGTATAACTCATTAAACAGGAGAAAGAAAAGATTATTTTTGCACTCCCATGCAGAGTATTCCCATATTTACTAATACACATTTTTATTAAATACTACTATGGGCTATACAAAATTTTTCATTGTTTGATTTCTGATTGCAGATGTAATGAATACACATAAAATCTGCTCCCTTCGCTTTGTAGCCAAAATATAAGAAACAAAGAAAAAATATGTACAAATATGTATTGAAAAGTTCATCTGAATCAATGAACCAAAACATATGAGGACAACTGAGAAATGCCTTGCATGTTATTGAGATTGAGCCACCTTAAATACCAGGAGAAAGAAAAGATTATACCCTTAACAGGGTCATGGGGATGCCATTAAACTGGCCCCAGGATGCTGACCTCAGAAAAAGCTAGCAAAATACAATTTTTCAAAATAAATGACAAATCTTGAAAAGAAAAAAACAAAACAAAACAAAACAATCCTTTGTGGAGAACTTCAGGAATCGGGAGCTTCCTATAACGGGACCTTAAGTGTATAAGCTGAGGAGAAATTCCAGTGAATCTCAGGTATGGCAAATGCGGTGTGAGCAGTGGGGAGTTCCTGAGATCTGATGACTAAGAAGTAAAGCTAAAAGGCTGGCAGGCGCCATGGTGGTTAAGGGCACTGGACTCCCACGTGGTCGACTGTGGTTTACCTCCTGGACCTGGTGGCTTTCTCTCTCTCTCTCTCTCTCTGATCAAATTAAATGTATATGCAGATAAATAAGTAAATAAAGTTAAATAATTCTTCAAAAAAATGCAATTTCTATCACACCCACAACCTTGTTTCATGGAGCCTCAAAATAGAATAGGAAGAAAGAGTACTGATAAACAATCTGACCCCAGCCTTGGCACCTTTGTAAAATAGCAAAAGGAAACTCATGAGTGAGACATAAATATATTATTTCTACATATGTTTTGAGTTTCAGAATTAAAATAACAAATAATAACAACAACATAGATTACCTTATGAGCATCTGGGAAAAATTCCACAGTCTTCTAAAGATTTAAAAAGTGTGTTAATCGAGGCCAGCAGGTAGTGTAGTGGTTAAGGCATTGGACTCCCACATGACCAACGAGGTTCCAGTCTCAGAATTGGTGGCTTGCTTTCTCACTTTCTCTCTTTGTCTCTCTTGGGTGATCGTCCTATGACAAGTTAAAATAGTGATAAATAAAATAATTATTTTTAAAAAAATTTGTTGATCTTAAACTTCTTCCCAGTGCTATTTAATTCTGGAGTTTAAAGTATGAATTATTTCAAAAAGATGAAAATTTGATCCGATTATTTTACACCCAGCCAAACATCAATTTAAGTACTAAAAGCAACAGATAAGAGTTTAGAATATACACAACTTCAAGAAAATATTTCTCATGAACTGCCGAGAAAGTTCTGGAGAATAAACTTCAAGCAACCAAGAAAATAAAAGAAAAAAGTACACCAAATAACCAAGTAAATGGCAGATAAAAGATTAAATCCATTTAACTATAGATCAGGAATT
Source organism: Tupaia belangeri chinensis (assembly GCF_000334495.1). Taxonomy (NCBI): domain Eukaryota; kingdom Metazoa; phylum Chordata; class Mammalia; order Scandentia; family Tupaiidae; genus Tupaia; species Tupaia belangeri. The sequence continues at coordinate 603,792 of NW_006159556.1, read as the reverse complement.
GCAAGCACAGTTATAGAATATTCACAAATCCACACTCTCTGAAAACAAACACGACTAGGTGGTGGCCTGGTAAGTAAGGTGGCTCAATCTCATGTCAATTCTCGGTTCCAGTCCTGGACCTGCTGGCTTGAAAAACACCTCAGGGGTGTGTGTGTGTGTGTGTGTGTGTGTGTGTGTGTGTGTATGTACCTAAAATCCTGAGAGGAGACTAAAGAAGGGATTGAGATGTAGTAATCTGTAATCTCCTGGTGGGTGATTTCTCACTTTCTCTCTTTCACTCCCTCTGTTTCCCTCCAGCTATGTACTCTATAACAAAAACAAATCAAACAATACAACCCCTCCCATAGCACAATTATGGCTATTTATAAGACATGAAAGGATGATCAAGGCATTGAAAACCACGCTCAAAGTCATTAGTATTCAAAAAGAACAAATGAAAATAAACAATGATATTTTACTTTGTATCTAGCAGATTGTCAAAAATTCACAAGATTCTTAATATTAACACTTTATTATTAATAATATGCTGTTACCGTGCAAATAAAATGAAAGACTCATATCAATATTTCTGGTGAGAATATACGAATAGACGTTGTTTTAGCCTTGGGGCCAGCAGATGGTGTTGTGGTTGGGGCACTGGGGACTCCCACATGGCTGACCAGTTTGGGTCTTAGACCAGGCGGCTTGGAACTCACACTGGGCAAGAGTGTTTGTGTGCCCAGAGTCCCAGGAGGAGAATGAAGAAGGGACTATGGCATTCTCCCCCCCCACACACACACACGTACACACACATGATGTGTCACTTTCCCTTTCGCTGTCTCTGTCTCCTTGATTGAGCTCATGCACAATATGGCAAAAACTTTAAAAAAATAAAAAAAAATTGTTTTAGCCTTGCTGGAAAAATGTTAACAACATTTAGTAAAATAGAAGATTTTACTTAGCAATTCTATCCCTGGAAGTCGTTACCTGAATTAAAAGCACATATAAATAAGGATATAAGGATATTTATCAGAACATTAATCATATTGGCAGACACAATTAAATAAAATGGGAAAGCCGTGGTAGCACAGCAGTGATGCAGTGTTCCCTGATGCTGAGGCTGCTGGGGAGGGTCCTAGATTTACATCCTGATGTCTCCCTGTGCACCCCAGTTATGTGTGTGCCTGTGTTCCAGACTGGTCGAGGCTGGGTATAGGATTGCAGCATAACGACCCTGTTGGGGAGTCCCCACTTTTTTTTCTCTGTCCCTCCTTCATGGAAAAAATACACAGAAAGAAAATATAATAAAAAGAAAAGAAAATGAATAGCCATTAAAAGGTTTATAATTGCTTATCCCTATAATGGAACATTATGCAACGATATTAAAAAATTAATTTCCATGTCAATTAACTCGAGATTTTTCATGAGAACTTTTTTGTGAAAGTCAAAAGATGAAAATCATGACTACGGGATTATGTCATTTGTAAACGAAGGCCACACTTTTTAAAAAATTATGAATATATCTGTACATATGAGACAGAAAGAGGCAAAAAGCAAAAGCAATATAGCAAAAAATACAGGATACATGTGGGTTGTTCACATGAGTGACCTATTAAAGTGTGAATGTGATGATCGGGGCATCAGAAAAGTCATGATGAATTTTTGCATAGAAAAATACATCATGCCTTTTTCAATGACCCAATAGATGGAATTTATTATGGGATGAGTATAGGTGGCAGGAGACGCAATTATAAAGGAAAAAAGATGGGGCCATCTGATGGCATGGTGATTAAGGTGCTGGATTCCTACATGGCTAACTGTAGGGTGAGTCCCAGACCTGGTGGCTTTCTTTCTTTCTTTTTCTTTTTTTTTTTTTTTGAAGAGGTTTTTGCTATAGGACACAGAAAGACAGAGAGAGACAGAGAAACAGAAAGCAAGAAATCACCCCCAGGGGGATGGCCACACCTCAATCCCTTCTCCTCCATTCTCCTCTTGGGATCTTGGGCATGCACATACACATGCCCAGTGTGAGTTCAAGCCACCAGGTCCAGGACTCGAACCACTGTCGACTACATGGGAGTCCAACGACATAGCCATTACTCTAACTGCTGGTTTCTGGTGGCTTGCTTTCTCATTTTCCCTCTCTATATCTCTGTCTCTCTCTGGTAAATTAAAATAATAATAATTATAACAATAAATAAAATTAAATAAATAATTCTCAAAAAGGAAAAAGATATAGGTTCTCCCCTTAAAGACATAGTTCCATCTATAAATTCATATCTGCCTTTAACATTAAAATCTCAATAATATCCAGAGAGTGAAAGTCACTTTAAGTAAACATAAGCTATAAAGTATTTAGGATTTCCTTTTCCACATTAGGCATTGCTAAAAAGTAAAAACACTTGGAAATTTACAAATGGCTCTTTGACATGTCAAATGGTGCCCAACTTATAATGAACAAAAATGACCAATCTAGAAAGAAATGTTATTTTAGTTAGGATCAAAGACTAAAAAGTTTGATAATTTACAATGTTGGCAAGAATGTGGGGTGTGCTGGTAGAAGTTTAAATCAGAACCACTTCTATAGAAGCAAAAGAATATCTTCCAAAGTTAAAAACCAACCACCTAGAGGGACAGGTGGTAGAACAGTGGTGACACACCTGGACCCATGTTGAAAAGGTTCTAGGTTCACATCCTGAGTACGGTGGGCACTTGTGCCTATGATCCAGGTTGGCTGAGGCAGGTGCAGATTATGACCTGAACACCCTTGGGGGTACCTGTCTGGGTCTGACTCTCTTTGCTTCCCCTTTACCCTTTCCCCTCCCTTCCCCTTGCCTCCCCCTTTCCCTTTCCCTTTCTCTTTCTCTCCTGTCTTTCATGAAAGATACAAATAAACTTAAAGAAAGCTACTTTTCAACTCCGTAGTTCCACTTCTAGGAATTAATACTTCGAGTATAGTTTGACACATGTGAAATAATGTGTATATTAAGAATATTCAGTGTGATATCTGTAATAGTGACAGCATGGACACAATCTCAATGCTCGTTAACAGGGGACTGTTTCAGTAAGTTAACAGCCACACAGTAGAATGCCTCACATTCTCCGAGCAAATAAGGGAAGTCATATGCGTTGATATGGAGCTACCCTTGAGATATATTAAGTGGAAAAGGAACAGAATACGGCGCAAAATATGCTCTCACGTAGGTGGCGTTTAGACAGAAAGCAGGTATGAAATCCAAATGTGCACATAGCACATTTGTTCAGGGGAGGGACTTCTGTGGCTAGGAACAGGAAGAGAAAGGAAAGCTACTTTTCATGGATATACATTTTTAAAAGTTTTGAATTTTGTATCATGAATTTGTATTAGAATACTTAGAACCTCAAGTAAAGTAATTTTATAACAGTTTATTGTTTTAAGTAAAAAGCATAGTGGCCAGAAAGTAGCATAGTGGTTAAGATGGTGGACTGATCACAATTTGAGTCCCTGAAAATCATACCAGGCACATGTGTGTGCATGCCTAAAATCCAGAGACAAGAATAGAGAAGAAGGCAATGCAGCATGGCCTTCTCTCTGGTGACTGCATATGCCCTATGGAGGGAAAAATAAAAATAGATTAATATATTAATTAATTAAAGTGCATATCTGTGTACATGCCAATATTTGAATGTTTCTCAGAGCTAAAACTTACAAGGAAGAATAGTTTCTACAGTGGTCTTTTAATTGGTGTTAGAAAATTGATGTAGGCATCTATCGACTAGTAGGGAAAAGAAAATTAAAATATGGAAGAGTATGAGTGATTTTCTCTGCTGCAAAAATGTAGATAGACACATTAAGATAGAGACATAACAATTTCAAGACATAACAATACTTAACAGAGTATTAATAATGGCAGTCTCTGAGGAGTGGACCTCTAAGCTATTTGGCATTTAAAAAGATTAAAGAGAGACACTATTGGTTACTTTATATCCTATTCTGTTGAATTTTTAAAAATATAAGTATGTCTTAGTTTTATGAAAGAAAGGTGAAAGAAAAGGAGGAAAGAAGGGAGGAAGGAAAACAAATTATTCTACTCCAAAGCAATGAGAAAACACTTCTCCAAGAGAACCAACTCCTGAAAGTGACTGATTTGTACTCACTTGTTGATCAAGGTCTCTCAGCAGTCTTTGCTAATCACTTTATTTTAATAAATATGTGCAATAGAGATAATACCTTTGGAGGGTGAAGCAAAAGTGAAAGAACTAATGATATATTAATTTACAGATTAGTACCCTCACTAAAGGGCATTTTGGAATTCAAGAAGAGTTGCTGTGTGTAGATTTTATTAAAGTTATTGAATGGAGTGTATTTCTCAAGTCTCTCAAGCACAAAACCTAATGCCTAATGTAAAGGATAAGTTTGTGTAAAATGCTAATTAGGTCATTACCAACATGCACTGTTAAAATGCTATTAAGATTTTTCTGTTTGCTAACTTCTCCTTTTAGTAATTTGAAACATTGAACAATATTGTCTTATGGAAAGGCTGACAGTTTGAACCCCAGATTTTTACACAAGAACTAAAATCAAAGTCTCATGTACAAACTGGGCAAAAGAAAACTGTGAAAATAAATCTCTAGTCTTAAACAGTCTCTTTTGGTATATAAATTCAATTTAATGACCAGCATGCATCTTTTCTTAAAATACATTGTAAGCTATTATTTCATTTTTATGGATGCAATATTTGGCATCTGCAAGTGAATAAAAATTATAATTTAGCAAAACTGTTACTAATATTTAAAAATAAATTGTGCCAATTACCTACATTTTGAATTTATCATTTTCTTCTTCAGGCATTCACTAAATTTTCTAGTAACACAAACATAATATGTATTCTCATTTTATGTTTCTAAAAATCATTGTCCAATAGTATACCAGAAATACAAACACATTATATAAGAAGGCAATGACAGAATACAAGTTCTAAAGAAAATGATAAACACCTTGAATTTCCAATCATGAAATGTCTACCTGTCGGAACCGCCCTGAGAGTTTCAGTTTATCATTTGTTTTCCAGTCAGGTCTCGTTCATTCCAGTTTCATCCTTCTTCCTCCATTAGCTTTACTAAACAAGAGCTGTAAACCTTTAAAATTCAATCTCCACATTCAACATTTACTCTGATTCTAATTTAATTCTTTGAAAATTCTCATCAATTTGCTTTTTTTTTTTTATTCTTATTCTGCCATGGCTCTAATAGATGTTTCAATTAAAAATGAATCCTGGGATCTGAGCAGATAACTCAATTAAAGGTTAACTAACACAAACTAACACTCTTAACCCCAGAACAGAGACTATAGAATGACCAAAAAGTCATAAATAGTTATAATTTGTACGATGCATCTTAGATTTTATATAATTACAAAGTAGAAACTAAATTTAAACAGCATAAAATAACCTGTGCCCTGTAAGATTATATAGTTATGTAGACATAATTTGTACTTTGGGCTATTTTTAAATTCAGGTGAAATTTTGAGAATGTATTAACAAGTTAAAATTTTTTTAGTAAACAACATTTTTGGTAAATCTAACCTCTCTTGTACCATTCTTTCCTTCAAATCAATGAAAGTAGCCCAGCTTGGTGGCGTAGTCTATGGTGTACTGGACTACAGTGCTGGAAGCCACATGGTCAACTGCACATTTGAATCCCTGAGTCAGCGCTAAAGCATGTATGCATGAGCAGGTACCCAAGATCCTGAGGAGCTAGAGGGCTAAGGAGTGGAAAGTCAGCATGGTGAAACTCTCTGGAGGGTACTTTTCTCTCTCTCTCTCTCTCTCTCTCTCTCTGTCTCTCTCTCTCAAACACATGCATACACGCTCTATCACTTGAAAAAATGTGAAAACTTTCTTCTGTGGTAGGTCTTCCCTTTTAAATCTGAAGTTTCCCAATTGCTCCAGTACTCAGTTGTCATGCTTCCTAGACATTTCCCCATGCAGCTGTAGAAACTGTCCTGTAATCAAGGCCCCTGTTATATCGTGGCATGTGAAATTAAACAATTATCTGGGCTGTGATTAGCCCACAATTTCATGATAGTCTGTCCCTCTGATAGGCAAAATAGCCTAGAGTCTTAAGAGCACAAACTTGAGAGTCAAGCTTTAAATCTCTGTTTCATTAATTTTAACCACTTGTCTCAATCTGTAAAAAAAGCCCAACCAACCAACCAAATAAACTAAAAATAAACTTTATTGGTCAATTTAAGCCAAGCATTTTGGAACAATATCTAGTACATAATAAGCACTGTGTAAGTTCTATTTTCATCATTCATCTGAAACATTGCATCCCAAAAATCTAAGCTAAAATAACATGTGTTTTCTTCCCATTGAGAGGAACAGAGGTATATACATTAAATTCATATTAAATCATAATATACTTGTGATAAATGAGCTAAAACTCTTAGCATATTTTTTACATGAATTACTGGTACTCCAGGATCCTTTCTTCATAGATATACAAGAGTCCTTAAGAAGTGATATTTTTGATATACTATTGAAATAGAAGGAAGAGAAAACTTCCCATCTACATTCACGTATTTTTGCTTTAGCCTAAGTTTGATAATTATTAATTCTTGAATTTTGGCAAAACTGTGGACACAGTAAGTTTATTTTCCTTGATCTCATTTGTCTAGCACCATTCTATCTCTGTGATGCATTGGACTTAAATTGGGACACAATCAACCTATCTTTTTATAGTTTAAAATAAAGGTACATGTCCTGTGCTTACCCAAAGTAGGGCAGCCTCATTTTTTTTTCTTAGTAGGAGATAGACCTGGTGTAGAAACTGCTTTGAGGTCACTTGGGAGTAATTAGGTCAATGGAAAGCCTTTCTGTTTTTAAGTTTCTTTTTTCTATGACTGAGAGAGAGAAAGACAGAGAGACAGGCAACCCTAATAGGGTCTTCATGCTGCAGTCCCCTACCCAAGCCACTGCCAGCCTGGACCACAGGCATACACATGCCCAGCAGGTACAGGGAGGCCTCAGGACGTGAGCACAGAACCTTCCCATCTGGGTCCACTGTTGCAGAGCATTGTCTTACCAGTGCACCACTGGCCCCTCTAAGTAGGCCTCTTTTTTTTTTTTTTGCATACTGTGTGAATGCTTGCTTGTTCGTAACTTGGTGATAGTATTTAGTTATAGAAAACAAATATAATTAGGTTTACCCTAAGTATAGAAAATTATTAGAACGATAGATCATAGATACTGTCTTGGGTGCTGCTGGATCAAAATGTAATTTCATTTGATGGTGAGTAAATTGTAATTACTGCTAATAAGATGATCACTTCTGTGGACGTGGAGCAGTTGTCTTCTTTGATTTAATTTCATACATTTTGATCGACATTATTAAAACAAGAATCAACCTTATCAAAATGAGCTAAATGTTCATTTTTTTTTCTAAATGATAGGGAGATATGAAAAATGAAGCATGTACACTCCAAGTATCATATCTCTTACAAATATCCCAGTATTAGCAAATTCAATACTAATTTCTACTTTGTCCAAGCAACTTACTGGACACATGCAAGCCTTAATACAGATGATACTTTCCCCTAATAATATTGGGGTACATGTTAGTTTATGTTTCTATAATTTCTCTTTTACAATTATCACTTTTATACTATTATCTTTTTTTCCTTTCCTATTTTCTTATTCCCTGGCTAGTCAATTTTACATCAGAAAATTTATTTCATAAGTAAGGACAAAAATCTCCCCAAGTGGCATCCTTTTTGTTTGTAGAATCTTGAAGTACACCACGGCATAAATATAGGGATTGTTCTTCATGCAAAAGCTGAAGTGAAATTATTGTCTGACATGGAACTGTCAGTCTCTAGCACTCAGTACTAGGTTTATTTTAAACGTTGTGCTGTGTATAAATATCACTTGGAGAGCATGCTGCAATGCACAAATATTGAACACTACTCTAAGCAACTTTGGATCTATGAATCTGGCAGAATCTGGCAACCTTCATTTTAAACAAGGTCTCTTGGTTTATTGTCATACAGGGAGCTCGGGACCTCTCTAAAGAACAGTTATGTAAGTAAAGCAAACCCTGGCTTCAGCCCGTCTTGATGAGATGACTGTTACCTAGAATGACAACTAGGGAAATGTAGTTACTGACTCAGCTAGCACAGGGCTTTGTACATGATGGCAAGGTTTCTCCAACCATTTATACTCTTGGATCTTCATTTGCTAGAAATTCAGAAGTTGAGTCAGGCAATTGAAAAACAGAGGTCACTGGAGTCCTAGAAACTGCTCTATATATTTCTTAGCTCTTAGTCTGTTTATACACAGACAGTGCTGAACTATTTATAGGCTAATGGGTCACAGGGATTCCAATTTTTATCCTTAGTCTTACATAAATATTTCATCCTTTATAATAGGCTTGATACATAATAGAACAATGAGCTTCTGAAGAGCATACTCCATTTGATGAGTTCAATGCAATCCCTAACATTTTCGTTAATTGAATGTTGTAGTGCATTTTCTGGCATGATGCCTAGATGTCTCTTTAGTCATGATATGTCTCTCTCTGAACAATCAGGCAATATATACCATGAAAGAATGGGCCTCGCTAGGACCAGTCGGTGCTGTGGTAGATAAGGAGGCTACATACCAGATGACTTACTGCATGGTTTGAATCCCAGTCCTGACCATTTGAAATACACCCACACAAGTGTACACGAGTGTCCAAAGTCTGGAGAAGAGAGTGAAGGAGAAGGGATTGTGGTGTGGCCATTCCTCTGGTGGGTGCTTTCTCACTTTCTGTCTGTCTCTGTGTCTCTCTCTGGCAAGTGCACGCACCCTATAGCAAATTATTGTACAAAGGAAAAAAAAAAAGAATGGGCCTTTTAGGAGACAAATCAACAATGAATGATGACCAAGCATGAATCTAAAATATTTATAATTCATCTTGTAATTAAGTTATTACCACATGATAAAAGAATGTAGTACTTACAACTCATTCTTTATCAAGGTATATTGTTTTGATCTGGAAATACTTTCATTGCCTAATGAGAATTAGGAAAGGGCTTGAAAGGTGAGGATGAGTAGATATCACTCAAGAAGTTTCTAGGGCTATATTGATCTGAAGTTAAAAGCAAACCTAGTACTAACATATCCTACAAAAATAGGTACCTAAAATTAAACATTTAAAAACAAAGGAAATCCAGAATCCACAAGGTCAGAGAGTCATTTTTTGTTATTGTTTGTTTGTTTTCTTTAGCATTTTTGTTTGTTTGTTTGTTTTCTGTTTGGCTACAGAGTGCATGTGATTACCAGAAAAAGAGAGAGAGAGACAGAGAGTAAGAAATCACCCCCCAGAGGGGATGGCCATGCCACAGTTCCTTCTCCTCCATTATCCTCTTAGGATTTGGGGCACATATAACTACACATATGGCCAGCATGATTTTCAGGCCACCTGGTCTGGGACTCAAACAGCAGTCAGCCATGTGAAAACCAGTGCCTTAACCTCCACAGCACCTGCTGGCCCCGGAAATTCATTGTTAATTTAGCGATTAGAATACAGACATGAACCTTGTAAGAAACTGTCTAAAAAGTTCTTTCGTAGTTCTTGCTAACTGTAATGCATTATGCCCAGGCATGCTCTCTTCTGACCCTACACATGTTTGAAAAGAAATGATAACTTGCTTTTGCAGAGTAAAAGGCAGTGTTTATAACTGTGTTTTTATTCTTAGTGAAGGCAAGGGTTAGAAATACTATAAGGAAGTTTTCTATAATACTTGGAGCTGTTGACCAGGTCTGAGTATTGGGAAATACATCAATTTAAAAATCATGCATTTAGTTAGTTAGGGATTAGATTATAAGGGAAAAAGCAAAACCTTTTAGGATCTGATCACCTTGGTTCAAATTCTCCAATTTGTAAGTATTCTCAGATCACTTTTTTGGTGATTAATTCATGATAGCCAAACTCACAAGCAATTCTACATCAGTGAAAACTTACTGACTAGGATATAAACTATTGTTAAGGGCAGAATAGTCACCTTTGTGTTGGCCCCTTGAACTTGGAAGAACATTGTAAAAGTGGATTTGGTGATAACTGAGTTAGTATAAGAGAAAGTAACTGGGTAAAAATGGAGTGAACTGCAAGGATATACACTAAGCTATAAGAACCTTATAGCCCATCCTCATTCACTTCAGTTGTATAATTGCAATATTTTGGGTCATTGGAAAAGTCATGACACATTTTTGTGTGGTAAAACAGACAAATACATCATGACTTTTTTCTGATAACCCAATAAACTAGGCTACCCACATGGCACTCATTTATCAACAGTATTCTTCTATGGTTTCTCTTTTTTCTAGGTTATAGTCAGAACATTATCCATTTTTTTCAGATATGGTAATGTAATTGCATACATTCTTTTCCTTTGACCTGAGTTAGATTTTGATGTGATTAATATGATATGTCCTTTATTCGGCCATTGCTTAAAAGCAACCCTCTGTCCTAGAGCTGTGCTTTTCAAACTTGAAGTCCGATTCACTGGGGGACTTATTCCAGATTTGATTGCTCTGCCAAGAAAACCAGAGATGACATTCTTAGAAATGTTGCCCTCAGGAATTCTGTGCATAATTAATCTCACCCACAATATGTAATTTTACTACTTGGAGTCTAAAATTTTTCAACATCCCTAAGAATTCTGTCTTGCTAGTGAAATTGAGGGAAAAAAATGACATTTACTCATGGATAAGAATGACTTAAATTAAGGTAGAACCTCAATGTGTAAACAGTTACGTGATTAGTTTTGTCTCTAGACAAGTAAAAAGCTCAAGTCAATCAAATAGCGGTTCTCTTACTCTGAACATCTAGTTCTCTGCCTGGAACTGTGCTAATATCAGGAAATCGTCTTTACAGTGTAGGAACTAACTATACAAATCATTGAGTCTGGACGTCCCTCTTGGAGAAGAGGGAACTAAGTGATTTGCCCACATGACATAGTTATCACAGCCAGGTTTGAATCCAAATCTCATGATGTTTGCTTCCATCATTTTTCAAATGTGGCACAATTAGGGCCAAGGGAAAATATATATAAAATGATGAACTATTTTCAAAGCTAAATATAGTTTTAAACAGACACAGTATCAGAGCTTTTGTACTCACTCTGTTCCTAAGATAATTTCACAATGGACAATACTATATATATATATTTTAAGTTCAAGTTTTAGACACATCTGCCATTAAAAACATGTAATTTATTTTACTAAAAACAGAAATTCACAAAGGTGAATAAATGGTAAAATAACTTATGGGAGACTAAAAAGTTGATACATATTGATACAGAGAGACCCTGAATTTATGAATAACTTAGGGCTGATAGCAGCCTGAGGTTTCTGCCCTCTGGCAAACTTAATGCCCCTTCCTGGAGCTACAGGATAACCTGAAATGTTGAATAGGTTAGACTTCTTGCTTCTCTGTCACTTTCATTTTAGGGCAGTTTGTGAGCCCCTTCCCCATTCCTAACATCCTGAGACCTCCCCTCCCAAATTCCCCCCTAAAAGACTGCATCCAACCCCAGTCAGGCTGGAGACTCAGAGTGTTAACTTCTCCATGCCGGCCAGTGTAATATAGAGTTCTCCTGTCTCTCCTGAGTGCTGTTTGCCTTCCTCAGCATCTGTTTTTCTGCAATAATATTACAATTGATTGAGTTGAGTTTTGTAAAACTAAGCGATCCTACCTAAAACCATTGCAGAAATTAATCTAAAATAATTTATTAATCTATGTTGTTTATTTACATTTAATGTTTATTAAGTAAATTAATCAAAATATTTATTGACTGTTTATAAATAACATACTGTATACATTGGGGCTAGGTGAGCTGGACTTTGATGTCAAGGTAATGGGATACTGTATTTTAATTTTTATTTAAATTATGGCTTCTCAATACATATTTAGTGAATTCATAAATAAAATTAGAAGACACATTTCCTGGTTTCAAGAAAACAAATACAATATGTACATTTAAAAAGTAAATATGTGGTACTTATTATGTGCAAAAATAGATAGTAATTGTTGCAGAAATTCAAAGAGTAAGAGAAGACTTCAACTTTCCAGAAAGTTGGAACACTTTGTGAAAATAGCAGGGATAAGTTATCAATAGATTGACATCTAGACTGTATTCAAATAAAAAAGCTAATATTCCAGATAGTCAATTAGACCTTTGCACATCACTGACATGAGAAGACATTGGATCTAATTTTGTAAAACTTTAAATTCTAGTTTAGGAATATTTTATTTTGAATGTTTTTGTTACCAATTTTTAGTTTATTATCAAAGATGGGATCTCTTGCCATTGGTTTTGTGGAGCCAGTTTGTAAAACCTAAACTGATTGTCACAACACGAGTTTTATTCAATGGTCAAGGAATGGAGAAGCAGCAGCTGAGCTCACTAATTGGGAGTTTAAGATAAAGCAAATGGGGATAAAAAAGAAGCAGGGATGAGGGAATAGAGGGGAGAAATATTTAGGACTTTTCCTGGAAAAGGCAGATTTCCTAGAAATCTGAAATTCACTTTTTTTCTCCTTCTACATTCACTTCCAGTAAGAACCCTGAAAATTGTCAACAGACATAATGCTGATAGGTGTGTCACTTAGCATGCTAATATAGTACAAGCTTGAATTACTCACCCCCACCCAAGAAAAAGAGACAGTTTAAAAAACAATGTTAAAATTAAAAGAAACTTCTCATGGCTACCAGAAATTTGCTGAAAATATATTTTCCACATTACATAATTGCTGTATTTCCTCTATTGTACAAAATGCATTACCTACAATAGAAAAAAAAGCTTGAATTTTATTAACTTTTTGTCAAAATGATGCTAACCTTTTAAGAGCATGTGATACGTAATAAATCTCACTGATATCCTTTTTCTTATTTCATATAACTCATTCCTCATTATTCTTATTTGAGCTTTTTTTTTTTTTTTGAGAGGTTTTTCGCTATAGGGTGCGTGTGCTCGTCAGACAGACAGAGAGAGACAGAAAGCGAGAAATCACCCCCCAGGGGGGATGGTCACGCCACAATCCCTTCTCCTCCATTCTCCTCTCGGGATCTTGGGCACGCATGCACACACGCCTGGTGTGAGTTTAAGCCACCGGGTCCAGGACGCGAACCGTGGTCAACTACGTGGGAGTCCAGTGACATAGCCATTACGCTAACTGCTGGTTCCCTTATTTGAGCTTTTGAAGGTAGCAACTAAGGCAAAAGAAGAAGAAAAAAATGTGCTTAATAAATATACTTGGAGGTTTGGGGGAAACTCTATGGTGATGCAAAGTCTTGTTTGGAGGATCAGGAAAAGAAACTACTATTAATCTATAAGAAAGAATTGGACAAATATGAAAGGAAGAGAGGTATGGGGAGGAAGATGACAAGTAGTCAGGAGAGATTGGAGGAAACGTAGAAATAGATTTTAAGTAGTTCACTGTAAAGGGTCTAGTAGAAATGGCCTCTTCCTTCTTTCTCAAAGCATCTTTGGTGAACTCTACCTAGCTAGTTAGTGTTTGCATGTGAGTAAATTTATCTGACAATAAAAGCATTCCAAAAAGAACCAGCTAACAATTGAGTTAATTTTTATACAATCAGAAAATCCTTATTGAATGTGTATTATGTGCCAGGAAGCCTCTGGAGATAGAATGGTAGTTAAAATGGAGAAAAAGCTTCTCCCTCATGTTGTGGTAGGTAGAGTTCAAAGATGACCTTCAATGACCCATGCCCTTAAATAATTTTTCTGCTCTTGAATACAGGAGGGAGTTGTAAGTGCAGTGAGATATCACTGTCATGGCTGGGTTACCAATCAGTTGACTTTGAGGCCATTAAAAGGGTGGTTGTTCCAGGTGGGCTTGGCCCAATCAGAAAAACCCTTAAAAGGGACAAGACCTTTCCTGGAGGAAAGGATTCGAAGCACAAGAAGGTAGATGTAGGGGACCACGTTGCACGAACCTGAGAGTGACATGGAGGGGCTGAGAACAGACCTCAGACAACAATTAGAAAAGATACGAGCACACCAGTCATGTGCTGCAAGGAAATGAATTTGTCCAAAAGTCTAAAGAAATGATTTTCTCCAAAAACCTGAGGATGCAGTCACACCTAAGCAACACCTTGATTTCAACTCTCTGAGAACCACATAGAGAACTCAAATATGCCACACTCAGACTCTAGATCCATGGAAACTGTGGAATGATGTTACTTCTTGCTTTTTAAACAGCTAGAACTGTGGCAATTTGTTATACAGAGATCAAAATCTAACGTGCAGAGTTCACTATCTCCTCTTAGCATCTTTCTTTTTCTATATTGCTGTTATTGTGATTATTATTATTATTTTAACCTAACAGTCATCATAAAATATCATCTAATTTGTTGACCAGTAATCACCCAAGATTGAGTTCCCCTCAAGGAGCTGCTCTAGCAGTTTCAAAATCTGGCACGTCAGCTAGGCAGACCAAATAATTAGTAACAGTTAGTATTTACTGAGTGCTTACTCAGAGTTAGATATGTTCTAAGCATTTTTCATGTATGAACTTATGCAGTCCTTTACAGCCTTTACCTTCACCCTGGGGGTGGGGTAATTCAGGCACAGAGAAGTTAATAAGTTGCCTAATATCACACAGCTAGCAGCAGGGAAACTAGAGCTTGAAAATCCAGGCAGTGGAGATTTAGAGTGTGTGTTTAACTATTTACGTGCTGCCTCTCCTGACATACCTTTGAAGCATATTTCCTGAACAAGTCCTAGCCACATTTGGATGTCATACTGTGAAGCCATAGCTTTCTTAGTTTTCTGATAAGTTGCAGAAGTTGTAAGGAATTTTCTTGCTACATAAGGAATGTTTCATAAGTCTCACAGTGATTAATAATTCTGAGAAGCTGTGCCTATAACAAAAATGACAGATTTCATCAACATTTCAGAGATACAGGTAAAAAAAATCAGTGCTTCTGAAAATATATGTTTATAGATGAGTTTTATTAAAATTTACAAGGCCTTAAAGTATGAATAGCCATCATTCAACAACTCACATTATCAAGGGGAAAATTATTAAAAATTCAGATGTAATGACATTTTACAAAATTTTCAGTGCTCAAAATTTTTCTTATAAGTAAAATTTAATATTAATTCATATGCATTGTAGTTTCTATTTTAGAACTTTCTAATCTGTCATTATGAGATATGATCTGTCTTGCTGTTAAGATTTTCTGTGCATTTATTTTACTAGGTATAAAATAATGAGCATAAGAAAAAAATAAATTTTTAAAGAGAGTTAGGACACACACAGAGAATAATTTTTATTAATATTATCTTCATAATAACATATCAATTTGATTATAGTAAAGCAGTATGGCCTTGTCCCCGAATCAGACAATATTTGGAGCATATTTATCTTTTCTTTCTTGGCTAATGGTTAATGCAGTGCACTTCTTTTAGAATGGTAGGACTCTTAAATCTCTACTTATAAAGTATGTTTTATGTATTTTAGTGTAATTACCATCGTAACTATCCATGTTCTCTGAAAGGCTTTAGTTTAATCTCCGTAAGCTGTCCCCACGTTTTGCTTTTTAAATTTTATCTAAATATTACTATTACTTTTCCATTTTTAAAAATGGGATGCAAATTAGCTCAAGCATTGTACAGAAATGTATTAAAGCTTTACTATGTGTTGATATTGTCCCAGGCAGTGGATATATTATAATAAAAACATTTAGTCCATAACATCATGGTTATTTTAGACTTAAAAAACTCTGTTTCTGTATATATGTACCTTTCTTCATGGGTTACACACATATGTGTATAGATGTAATAGAAATTAATATGGATGCATATATGTGTGTGTGTGTGTGTATATATATATATATATGTGCAACTATATATATATGCATATAGCATATATGTATAATTGCATATGTACATAAGTATATATATGTATAACTGCACATATATGTATATATTAATAACTACATATATATGTATATCTTGGCAAGTGGTATTAAAGAAAGAACTTAGTTCATGAAAGATCCTAAGAGAAAATCTGCTTTAGGCTAACTGTTGATAGATGGTTATAGTGGATCTCTAAACCTAAGTAAAAGTTGAAGATGAGGCCAGGCATTTGAAAAGCAGGGGAATGTGTTGGAGACAGAGACATGGCATGTGTCCAGATGTCAAGGTTCTGATGTGGGAAACCCTTGGATGTTATACAAGTGGCCATTGTGACTGAAGGACAGAAGTGAACACAGTGTGTCTATATGGAATTTGCCATGTGAGAGGTGTTCTTTACAGCATGTATTCTTTTAAAGAGGATCTTCTTCTATCTGGTGATTATTTCCATCTGGGCTTACTTTTTGAATTTAATGTTATAGTTCTCTACACGTATCTTTAAAAGCCTTTCCCAAAAATTCTCTTGAAATGGTATCATAGATTTAAACATAAAATTCGTAACTCTGAAAATGCTGGAAAAAAATGAGAAAATCTACATGATCTTAGATTTGGTGATGTGTTTTTAGATACAAAACCAAAAGCATTATTCATGAAAGGAAAAAAATGATAAATTGGATTTTATTAAAATTAAAAATGTCAGGGCCATTATGTGGCCTGGTGGTTACAGTGCTGAAGTTCTGGACATAGTGGTTGAAAATATGCCAGGCATCTGTGCATGCATGCCCAAAATCCTGAGAGGAGATGGAGGAAAAGACCCTGAGGTATGGTCATCCCCGGGGGGGGGGTCTCACTTTCCCTCTCACTGTCTCTCAGTCTTTCTCCATCAAGTGTACCACCCTATAGCAAAATCCTAAAATAAAATAAAATAAATCATTGAAAACCATCTGTTTTGTAAAATATGGTGTCAAATAATAAAAATGCAACCCATAGACTGGGAGAAAATATTTGAAAAATACATATTTGATAAAGCATTTATATCCAAACTGTACAAAGAGCGCTTAAAACTTGGTAATTAAAAAAAACAAACATGTGGGACCAGCAGTTAGAGTAATGGCTGTGTCCCTGAACTCCCATGTAGCCGACTGTTGTTCAATTCCCAGACCCTGTGGCTTAAACTCATGCCAGGAGCGTGTGCATGTATGCCCAAGATCCAGAGATCCAGAGAGGAGATTAGAGGAGAAGGGATTGTGGCGTGGCCAACCCCCCTGGGGGGGCGATTTCTCGCTTCCTTTCTCGGTCTCTCTCTGTCTTTCCAGTGAGCACACATGCCCTATAGCAAAAAGCTCTCCAATAAATCAATAAATCAATACAAACATGTTTTGGCCATGGTGGTGCAGTGGCAGCACTATGCTCTGCAGTACTGGAAACCTCACAGAAGACTGAGGCTTGATTCTCATGTTGACCTGTATACTCAGGGTGCATGTATGTGTGCTGACTAGCTGGAAACTGGTGAGAAGGAGGGCATAATCACAGCCTGAGACCCCACTAAAGGCCTTGTCTTTCTCGGGAAACCTAAACATGAACACACACACACACACACACACACACACACACAACAACAACAAACTCAGCTGAAAAATAGACAAAAGATCTGAAGATACCTCCTCAAAAAAGTTATACAAATGGCAAGTAAGCTTATGAAAACACGTAGCATCATTTGACATTAGGAAGATACAAATTAAACAATAATGGTGTATCTCCATACACCTATTGAAACAGTAAAACTCCAAAGCCTGGTAAATTCAAATTACTGACAAAGAAGTGAAGGTTAACAATTCTGAAATGACTGTACATGTATAATGAAACTAAGCAATTAAATAAATGATAGTGAAAGAAACCAGGATTCTCACTAAAGGAATGGAGGTCACAAACAAGCAAGGGAGGATGCTGGAACAATCCATGATCTAACAAATTAGAGTTGGAGACATCACTACGATTCATGCTTCACTAGACGTACATACAGTCCCTTGCTTTCTCAGCTGATCAAGTTTTGAAGCAACCACACTCGTGACTAATACCATTCCCACTAAAAGGAACAAAGACTCCCTGGCCAATGACCTTGGATAATGGCTGATTCTAGGACTGAGTCAGGAAATATACAAGAGGAACCAGGAGCATCATGTATTGTAGTGTCAGAAAATAAAAATGTGCTCAGAGAAGCAACAACAGTAGCAACAGAAAGCTTGATAAAGTATGGCTCTTAATTAATAATAATATGTCAATACTGCTTATTTATTGTTACAAATACAATAATGTATGTAAAATGTTAAGAATTGTGAAAACTGTGGGCGGGCAGGTGGTGTAGTGCTTAAGGCACTAGACTCCCACATGGCTGACCATGGTTTGAATGCCAGACCTGATGGCTTGCTTTCTTACTTTCCCTCCCTCTTTCTAGTTAAATTAAAAAATAATAATAATAATACATATAATTAAATAAATAATTCTTAAAGAAAAAAGAACTGTGAAAACTGGAAGTATGGGAATTCTATGCTGTCTTTACAATTTTATTTTTTTGTAAATCTAAAACTAATTTAAAATAAAAATCACTTTAAAAAAAATGATCATGGGCCCAGCTATGGTAGTGTGCTAGATGCTGCTGGTCAAAAGGCTAAGGCTCCATAAGAGGCCTGGTTTAATTCCCAGCCCACCCTAAAAAGTCAGAAGTGATTTTGTGCACCTGTGACCTCAGCTACACGGGCAGCTAAGGCAGGAGAACAAGAATGCCTAATACCAAAACAAAACACTATAAACACACACACACACAACCACAGTAGTTAATGAGATGAAGAAATTCTCTGACCTACTCCTAGGCTGAAAGTTAGAATGGGTTGACATTTTAAGCTATTTCCACATTTGTAGGTGGCACATGTTTGGGAAGACTGTGGCAGTACTATTATTCTCTTGACTCCCAGTCAAGAGAAAGAAAATGTCTTTTTCATTTTCTCAATTCAAGTTTTACTTACTAAAGGGGACTGTGGAAATATGTCTTCAAAAGAAAAGATGTTTCACTTTAATCTTAAAAAAGTCTCTAAGCACAGAAGTTGGTAGAACCCTAGAACTCTAACTGTGATTCAATTGCTATGACCACTTCTAGAAGGTTGTTTCTTTTAGACCACCTGCCATTGCCTCCTCCCTGTCTTCAAAGACATGCCATCTTTATCCCACCTCACACACACACCACCACAGTACTATTGAGCAGCCCAATCAGTATGTTCTGGATTTCATGTTCTAGGCTTTTATTTAAGCTATTCCATCAGTCTAGAAATCTCTTTCTTTTTTTTTTAAAGAATTTTAACCTTATTTATTTATCTATTTATTTTTAATTTTTTTCAGAAACATTTTAAATTAATTAATTTATATGCATTGTCACAGCATACAAAATATGATTTCCCATCCAAAATATACTGCATATTGTCTTAATCATACATGTTATCATTGTTAATTTTCCATTTCTAGATTCATATATATATAAGGTGTCTCCAGTTGTTTTCTATTCTTTTTTCCCCAAAATTTTATTGATGCACAAAATTTCTTAAGTAGTCTAACTACTTTCAATAGCAAATTTAGCTGGTATGTACATATCAGTGAATATGTGTCTGACTTTAGGCATGAAACTCTGAGTAGAATGAATATACTATAAGGTAGCACCTAGCTGATGCTATGAAGCTTACTATGGTCATTAAATAGGTATTTTTTTAATTTTTTTTTAATTTCAAGAAAAGCAATTTTGGCTTTAATAAATCAAAGAAATGCTAAGGAACTTTACTTAAAACGTAAAGCCAGAAAACAGGTTAGGATTCTGTTCAAACAATAGGTACACAAACTTACCGGTAGCTCAAGACAGGGCAAAAATCTTTAAAACTGGA
The DNA here is from genome assembly GCF_000334495.1 of Tupaia belangeri chinensis. Lineage (NCBI taxonomy): Eukaryota > Metazoa > Chordata > Mammalia > Scandentia > Tupaiidae > Tupaia > Tupaia belangeri. Next base: position 583,983 of record NW_006159556.1, on the reverse strand, counting down.
AAACAAAGCCTAGAAGAAAATCAGCAATGTTTTAATCAAAAGTCACAAAATGCTGTTTCACCAGTTCAGTCTCATGTAGTTAATCTATCTTCTCTTGTGGTCCTAGCTTCCCAATTAAATTCTGGATTATAATATTTAACTCCAGACATGTCTCTATGATTAAGTTGGCCATTTTCTTAGTTTTAGAACCTCCTATTTCCATGTGTCTGTATTTAATTTCCCTGGTATCAAACTCCCTTGAGAACTTCTTGAAAATCTGGCCTGGTGTTGGTAAATTCTTTCAAGTTTTGTTTATCTGAGAATATTCTTGCCTTTTCTTCCTAAATGAAGGATAATCTTTCTGGGTTCAGTATTCTTGGCTGAAAATGCTTTTCCCTTAACACTTTGAATATATCTTCCCATTTTTTCCTTGCTTGCATTGTTTCCAATGAGAGGTCTGCTGTTAGCCTGATGGGATATCCTTTGTAGGTAACTTGCCATTTCTCTCTTCCCAATCATAGTATCTTGTGTTTGTCTGTAGTTTTGGTCAATCTGACTATAATGTGTCTTGGAGAAGATCTTCTTGGGTTGATTCTATTTTGCATCCTTTGTATTTCTTGGGACTGGATCTTTGAGTGCCTCTCTAGGTTGGGGAAGTTTTCTTTCAAGATTTCATGGAATAGATTATCAATGCCCTTATGAGTCTCTTTGCCTTCTGGGATACCAATAATCCAGATGTTTGGATGTTTGACGGTATCTAGTATTTCTCATATATTATTCTCATGTTTTAGGGCCATTTTCTCAGTCTTCATGGTTGATTTTTCGATTTTCTGTATGAACTAGTTGGCTTTTAATACTGTCAAGGGAGATTGTGACTTCATCTTTATAGACTTCATCTCTAACAGGTCAATTTGATTCTTTTTTTAGAGTGTATATTTCTTCTTTGAGATCTTGCAAGAATTTCCTCACCTCCTGAAACTCGTCAGCTCCTTTCTCCTGCCTCTTCTGCAGTTCATTGTCTTTCTTCTCTTCCATCTCTGTTAGTTTTGTCATTATAAATATTATAAAATCTTTATCAAACATTTCCATAAGTTTCATTGTACTATCTAAGAATGAAGAGGTGTTATTCTTTTCTCTTAGAGGAGCGGTATTGTCTTGCTTTCTCTTTTTTCTTGTGATTCTGTAGTGATTTCTAGTCATCTGATAGATGATGTGTTTCTTCCTAATTCTTGAAGTTCAATCTGAGTGTTCAGAGGCGAGCAGGAGATGATCTGCAATCTTCCTTCTGTTCCATTTTCACTCTTTGTGCATTAGATTCAAGGTGAAGAGAGAAATATTCTGACCATAATAATGTTCAGATGATTGGAATCTGTTCACTTGAACCTGTCTAGACACTTAGTGCATAGAGGCTGATCAGAAAATGAATAAAAATAAAGAAAAAAGGAAAAGAATTAAGAAGAGGAAAGAAATAAAAAAAGAAAATGAAAATGGAGAAAGAAAGAAAAAGAGGATTAAAAAAACCATAAGATTATAATTTTGAAAAGCAAAAATGAAACCTGTGCAAAACCAATTATTTCACAGCTGAAGTATGGTATCCATTTCAGGATAAGCCTGGCTTGGTTTGTGCCTTTCCTAAATGAAGTGAGGAAAGGCACCAATTAACACAATAAAGGAGAGGCTTGAGAGCCCAGAGAATACGTTACCTTAAAAAAAATTTTTTAAAATAATAAAAATCACAGGGAGACACAGTGAGACAGAGAGAGACAGACAAAAATCGAGAGAGACACAGAGCTATTCCTACCCACCCACTAGAAATGATTCTGGAGAGGGAAGTCTCAGCAGAAAATCTTCATTTTTGGTCAAGGAAACCAATATTTCATAGCTAAAGTATGGTATCCATCTCAGGATAGGCCTGGCTTGCTTTGTCTATTTATTTTTAATTTTGACCAGAGAGGGAAAGAATGAGACAGAGAGAAAGAGGGAAGGTGGGAAAGCCAGCTGTCATGTACGGGACTCAAACTATGGGCCATGTGCGAGTCCAGCACCCTTAACCACCATGCCACCTGCTGGACCCTAGAAATCTCATTCTTTACAAATCACTTTTCATCTTCCCTAGAAAGTCTTTCCTGAGTCCTAAGGTTAGAGTATAATACTTTCTCTTGACTTAGTAATTTGTATATGATCAACATTCATTAAGGAAGCAAATGTTTATTGAGCTTCTACTGGCTATCAGATAGACAGCACGCTGCACACATCTGTCCATGGCCTCGGTTGGAACGATCGGCTCCGTGAGGGCAAAGAATGTTTTCATTTTTTGGTTTCTTTTTTTGGAGAGGTGTTTTTTTTTTTTTTTCATTGTGTTGTTGGTTTTTTGTTTGTTTGTTTGTTTTTGCTGTAGGGTGTGTGCTCTCACCAGAAAGACAGAGAAAGAGAGAAAGAAAGCAAGAAATCAGCCCACAGGGGGGTGGTCACACTACAATCCCTTCTCCATTCTTCTCTCAGGATCTGGGCACACATAGACACACATCTGGCATGAGTTTAAGCCACTGGGTCTGGGATTCAAACCTCTGTCGACTACATGGGAGTCCAGCAACTAGCCATTATGCCAACTGCTGGTCACAAGTATGTTTTCTATTAATCTTAATGTCCAGGACTTGACAGTGTTCTTGGCATATAGGTAAGTATTCTGGAAAAAAAAGAAGAAAAACAGTTTGGATTACTGAATAAAGAATAGCCTTTTCAAAACTCAATACATTAGAAAGTGAAATTTCTTTTAAGGACTTACTCTGTGTCCATGACTCCATAATGCATTATTTTTCCTTGGGCTATTATTTCTCTTAAACTCCTTGCCATTTTTCAGCGTTTGAGGGTCTTTGAGATGAACTTGCCTTATATTATAAGAAATAAAGCTGTTGCCCAAAACCTTTACATGTCCAAGCATTGATATGAAATTCAGATTTCTTCCATCTTCCATCCAGATAGCTTGAAGGGAAAAAAAATGTAAATTTCCCCTCCTTTTATTAAAGAGGTTGGATTTTTGCTCTCTAAAACTACTTTACAACAGATGCGAGTCTGTGCTTTATTCAATAGAACACTTTCATTATATACGTATGTGTGTCTTTATTGCTATGTACTCAGCAGAGTTAAACAGAACTGTGAGATGTAGTTAAAATATTATTTTCTTAATATTAGGCCATCAGGAAAATCATGTTGTATTTTTCTATGTTTTCAATGCAAAAAGCTTAGAAATTGCATGACTTTCCAGACAACCCAGTAGTCCCTGCCTAATTTAACAGATATAAGAGTCATGTGTATGAAATAATTAGGCAAACAGATAGTTTATACCTTAAAATTCCTCCAGATTTAGACGTACGTTTTAGGTATGCATGCAAATTTAAACATAATTTTTAATATTGTATACTTTGGCTTTGTAAAAGTTTCTTTTAATACATGGCAAGCTAGGCATCGACACATCCTACATATTTAGATGCTACCTTTTCTTTTCTTGTTCAGTTCTCAATGTACGTCCCAAAATTAAAAAAAAAAAAATTGAACTTGAAGAAATGAAAAAGCAATGCAAACCTATCTGGGTAAGAAGTACCAGAAATTGTTCCTGTTGCCTTTCCTCTCAAATCTCCAGCAATTCTAACCATTGTGGTAAAAGGGAAAATAAGTATCACGTGAACTATGGTCAGGGTATTCCAAAATTGCATTTATAATTAGTTAAAATGCAAATATTATGTGTAATATCTGATTAATTATTATAACCATGGTGACATTGATAGACAATTGTGGTCTGGGTTTAATATAGAATATTTTATATAGATTTTCTCATTATATTTCCCAACAAAACTTTGAAGTCGACATACTCATTTTCCTCATTGTAGATGTGAAAACATTACCCAAAAATTCTTCTCAAGTGCACGTAGGATATGTTCCAAGATAGACCATATATTTTTTTGTTTTGTTTTGGTTTTGATTTTTTGGGTTTTATTTATTTATTTTTTTGGAGAGGTTTTTGCTATAGGGCATGTGCGCTTGCCAGAAAGACAGAGAGACAGAAAGTGATAAATCACCCCCCCAGAGGGGATGGCCACGCCACCATCCCTTCTCCTCCATTCTCCTCTTGGGATCTTATGCACACATGCACACATGCCCAGCATGAGTTTAAGCCACTGGGTCTGGGACTTGAAACACAGTTGACTCCATGGGAGTCCAGCGACATAGCCATTACTCCAACTGCTGGTCCCAAGATAGACCATATGTTAAGTCACACATTAGGTCAAAGCGTGGCTTAGTCATGTGCTGCATAATCTCTGTCTCTCTCTCACACACACACGTTTCTGCATTTATAGAACTATATTCAAATTAAAGTTGGCAGCTAAATATATCTATTGTAACATTTTTAATGGCATCATTTTTAAAAGTTTGTTAAAATTATCTCATTTAGAATAAAAAAGTCTTAAGACATACAATTAAAAGAAACTCTGTTATGTAGTAACAGAACAGTATACTTAAATGTAGGTTTGAGTATTTGTGAAGAAAACATTCAGCTTGTTCTGAATTCGAACGGTTTCCCTGCTATTCAGTGTTCACTGTAGAAAGCGGTAAGCAAATGTTTCTTCTTTATGAGCTGTGAATGTGCCAAGAGACCACAAGTAAAATATTTAGTACTATCTTTAAGATGGAAATATGTCTTCCTTATTGAGCTATAACTTTAGTATGAGATATGTTTGATTTGTGGGAAAAGAAAGACTTATGTTCATATTGAAGCATTTAACAGCAGGCAGTTCACGATTAACAATTCTGCTTTAGTAAGGCATAATTTTCCACGAGAAAGAGTAAAAAATTATAGGTGAGATATTCAGCAGGGATTTTTTTCCAATATTTTAACTGTATAAATGTCAATTGTGTTTTATTTCATGATGGACCCGTGTCGTAATTGTTTAATTCATTTTCTTTTTTACATTTCACTAATTTGGACTCTGTGATCATTTATAGTCAGCTGAAAAGAAATGTATTTTCTTACACTATGAGAATCAAACATATATCATACACAAACTGTAATGCAGATTGTGTAAACAAAATTATTCAAGGTCAACCCCATTGCTGTGTTGTAGGCAGTAGGCACTGCTGCCCCAATACTGGGACTACATGGAAAGCCTTGGGTTTGGATCCCAGGTCAACCTAAGCATGCCTGCTGTGCCCACATCACCTGGCTGGAGGAATGGGAGAGGTTCATGCAAGTCCCTGTCTCTCTCTCCCCCTCTCCTTCTTGTCTCTCACGAAAGAAAGAGGAAAGAAAGAGAGAGAAAGAAGAAGAAGAAAAAAGGAAGAAACAAAGAAAGAAAGGAGAAAGAGAAAGAAAGAAGGAAATAGATGGAAGGAAGGAAAGAAAGAAATTTAAAATCTATTTCATGTAATCCTTTAAAAAACTAGATAGGGCCAGCCTGTGATATGTTGGTTGAGGCTGCTGGATCCCACATGCCTGACTGTTGTGTTAGAGTCCCTGTTTGAGTGACATCCTGGGCACGTGTGTGTGCATGCCCAAAACACTTGAGAGGAAGGAGAAACGGAGGAGAAGAGATTGTGGCATGACCATTCCCCATGAAGTGTACTTTCTCACTTTCTCTCTGTCTCTGTCTGTCTCTCCTTCTGTGGCAAACACATATACTCTCTCACAATTTTTTTTTTAATAATAGAAATAGGGGCCAGCAGGTGGCATGGTGGTTAAAGCTCTTGGACTCCCACATGGCAACCATGGTTCAAGTCTCAGACCTGGCTTCCTTTCTCACTTTCCCTCTCTCTCTCTCTCTCTGCCTCTCTCTGATCAAATTGGAAAATAATAATAAATAAAGTTAACATAAAATAATTATTAAAAAAATTAAAAAAAATAATCTTTGGCTAGCTCACATTTTGTATGACGTAAGATGCAATGGGATACAAATTGTCAGCAGTATTTCCAACTTCCACGGAATGCCCTCTCCCTAGGAAGACTTCACATCTTCCCCAAAGCAATGTTCCCTGGATTACAAAAGCTCTTTACTGCCAGACACATAAAAGCATATTATCAGATAAGTTAGGTCTATATTTAATAGTAACTTTAATTCATAAAGCACTCTTTTAAAATTTTGGCCTCTTGTATAACAAAATTTCATTGATTATCATGGCAATCCTGTGATAAAAGCAGATACTGTTCTCTTTGTGCTAAAACTCAGAGAGCTACAAGTTCCTAGCTGTGGAAGTAAGTGACTGACCTCAGCTTTATTCATTGGCTGCTAACTAGATGCCAGGCCATGTGCTAATCTGCAAAAATACGTTCAGCATGCTTGTTGGTGGTGTCTTACTGGATTCCAGGTAATAATCTATCAACAAGTACTCTGTGAAAACAATTCATGTAGTCAATGTTTAGGTAAAAAAAAAAAAAAAAAAAAAAAAAAAAAAAAAAAAGTGAGGTAGAGAGAATTTAAGTAACTTCTCTAGGGTCACCAAAGTGTGAAAGGTGGAGTCAAGCTGAGGGCCCACATGATCTTAATTGCATTACTTCGTTTCTTCCATATGGCTATGAGATAGGAACTTAAGAGCTATTACTCAAAATGTTTTTTACATTCTAATAGTAGTATACAACTGAAATCTAAATTAAACTTGAGACAAAAATGATGATATATTGTAAGTAGGAAGAAAGATGTGGGAAAACAAAAGAAAAAAAATAAGGATAATTGAACATTTAAATTTGCAGTATTCAAAAATAATCGTGATGGAGGTGAGTCAAAGCGTCGTGATGGAGGTGCCTGTTATCTTAAAGACGCGTGTGAATTCAATCCCACATTCTATTCATTTAAAACAAAACCATTGGTTTCATAATATTGTCTTAATTAAATATTTTGTATGAATTAGGAGGCACGTTTGTTCTCACAAAACTTATGTGAGCCTGTGTTCCCGACATTCATTTTATTATAGTCCCGAAAGAAGCTATGCTATTCATGAAAGGGTATGAGCTCATAGAAACATGAAGAAGACCTTGGTATTTTCACAAAAGGGAATTAGTTCAACTTAGAAGCATTTGGGAAAGGAAGCAGTTGCAAAGAGATTAAAACCAAAGAGCAAGAATAACTGAATGTTCAAATATGTTTATACTTTCATGTGTCATACTGTCTGTCAGATTCACAGGGGTACAAACTTCAAAATTAATTCAATTCACAGCAGGATTAACTTTCTAGGGTTGCTGTGGATATACAGCTGGGTGCTTATGACCTCAAATCTAATATACTGTAACTTCTAACCACCTTGGTGAGCTTACACTTTCACTTTAGAAATAATAGCACACTGAGTAAGCTGGAACAGTGTGAAAAATATGCGCTAGAAAGCTAAGGGGAAAAAGAGGTCAATGATTCTTCCCAGCATAACGTGCTGTTACCCCCACCCATCACTCCCCAGCATACACTGGCCCCCCAAAGGTGGGCTTGGGAAAAGGGACAAAAGTGCCCTATGGTACTTCGTATCTCACCAGAATTGATCATACAAGAAATAGCTATTATTTTATAGTGTTATACTAGATCGCACATTAATCCTCTTAACTAACCCATACAGGAGGACTGCCAGTGTCCCACCGTGTAAATGTAACAACCAAGTCTTAGACAGATTAGTCGACAGAGACAGAATTCCACTCTGATTCCAAACATGAGAGGACTTCAAAAAGTCTGTGAAAAAAATGGAATTAAAGTATATGTTTATTTTGGTGTCAAACCCCCTTTGAATCCATGCATAGATTTTTCAGAATCTTTTTTTCCATGCAAGTTTTGAAGACACCTCCCCCTTGTATAATTTCCAAAGTATTATGCCAGAGAAGATGGTCTCTTGTTAAAAACCAGTTTTCCAAACAACTGTTGCTCATAGTCCCATGTGGGTTTGAGTCCCAAAGATTAAAACCAAAGAGCAAAGATAACTGAGTGTTCAAACATGTTTATACTTTCATGGATAGTATTGTCTGTCACATTGACAAGACACAGAAAGTCCTATAACAAAAGACTGCAAAATGATAGATGGCCCAGCTGCAGTGGCACAGGTGGTAGGATACCATTGCATGATACTGCAGTGATATCGAGGCCTGGGTTCTGATCCTGGCTTGACCTAACTGCTCCAAATGTGTCTGCACCCTGTCAGGATACCTTTTTCTCTCTCATTACTGGAATAAAAAAAAAAAAAAGAAAAGAAAATAAAAGAAAACAAACAAACAACAACAACAAAATAACATGGTAAGAGACTTCATAGGACTTCTTAGTTCATTGGTCATCAAATTTTACTAAATGTTAGAACTGATTACCTGGGAAGTTTTTAAAAATTCCTATACCGTGGCCAGCAGATGGTATAGTGGTTACATCACTGGACTCCCACATGGCTGAATCCAGTTCAATACCTACACCTGGTGGCTTGAAACACACTGGGCATGTGTGCATGTGTGCCCAAAAATCCCAGGAGGAAAACAAAGAGGGGATTGCAGCGTGGCCATCCCCACCGGGGGATGATTTCTCACTTTTCCTCTCACTGTCTCTGTTTTTCTTTCTCTTTCTCTGGTAAGCACACACATCCTAAGGCAAAATCCTCTTAAAAAAATTCCTGGGGCCGTCAGGTGGCATGGTTGTAAAGGACGCTGGACTTCCACGTGGTCGACCACGGTTTGAGTCCTGGACCTGGTGGCTTGTTTTCTCACTTTCCTTCTCTCTTTTCCTCACCCTGGTCAAATTTAAATGAATAATAAATAAAGTTAAATAAAACAGTTCTAAAAATAATAATAATAAAAAATCCCTGTGTCTACACCACACCCCAAACCAACTAAAACAGAGTCACTGCAGTTAGTACCCAGGCATGAGTATATTTTTGTGATTTTCCAGATGATGACAAAATATAACCAATGTTCTAAAAACCTTCCTCCCTACCATTAGTGCTTGTACAGTCTTTACATCACACTCAAGTAGTCTCTACCCATGTACCCCCAGTTGGCTTTGACTGTCAACAAATTCTTAGGTTAATTCAAAATCTGTCACGTTCCCTTTCATCCTTTAGTGCTTCCTCTGCTTCATTAGGATAATACTATTTTTTTAAATCTGCTTTATAATTAGCAATACATCAGAGTCAGCTTCATGGTACTCCGAATTCTGCTTCTTCAGAATAACCTCTTTATTTCTTTTAATTGCTTCTCTGTCTATGACATGATTTTAAGTTGGCACGTTATCCTGGTAGCTTTCTTCTGAATATACTAGTCGTTGGCATGGTATCTTGGGAAGAGTCTGGATAGGGAGTCAGAAGGTCTTTAGTTCACATCCCATATCTGCTACTGACTAATCTTGTGAACTTGATCAATCTATTGAATTCTCTCAGCTTCTCTTCTTTCTCTGATAATGCTACCTCATGTAACTCTTCTGCCTATCAAGTGAAATATACAGAATAGGAGTAAGGTTTTCTGAATCACTGAGCAATGAAAGTTGTAGTGACATCCCACTTAACGCCCTACCATGGATATCATTCAAGTGAAAACAGAATTAAACCAGACAAGGACTATGTTGGTTTTTAAAGTGATTACGCAGCAAGTATACAGTTTTTAAAATACATATGCCCATTTCTTTGTACCTGGGTTTTGCTGGTGTCACAAAGCCATGCTTATCCTGCTCCAGAGTGATGGAGAACTCAAGAACCTGAAAGCCACGGGGCGTGGGGGATTTGAGAGCAGGATGGACAGGCACAACTGTAGGCAAGTTGTTTAACCTTATCCATAAGCTTCGATTTCCTGAATTGTAAACTGAAGATTATCTTTTTCTCGGGTTATTATTGTGAAGATTAATGTAAATAATATATAAAAACTGTGTGTACACCATCAAAAAGGTAGAAACTACATAGTAATTAAGAATATAGGTATGGGGTCAGCAGGTAGCACAGTGGTTAAGGTGCTGGACTCCCACATGACTAACTATGGTTCAAGCCCTGGACAAAGCAGCTTGAAACTCACACCAGGTTCATGTGTGTATGTGCCCAAAATCCCGAGAAGAGAATGGAGGAAAAGGGATTGTAGCACAGCCAACACCCCCCCCCCCGCCCCATGCGTGGAAGGGTGGATTTCTTACTCTCTCTCTCTCTCTCTCATTCTCTCTCTCATATCTCTGTCTTTCAGGTGAGAGTACTGCACCCTATAACAAAAAAAAAAAAAGAAAGAAAGGAAAAAAATCTCTCTTAAAAGAAATGAAGAAGAATATAGGTCTGGTATTCAACTATTTTGGACCCAATTCTTTGCTTATAGTTTGTGGCTATAAAATTTGGGGCAAATCACATTATGTTTGTATATTTCACTTTCCTTCTTGGAGAAAGGGGATAAAAATATATCTACCTAATAAGTTTGTGGTGAATTTTAAATAATTCATGCTTTTAATATGTTTTGCCCAGAATAAACTTTCAGTAAGTAATAATCGTCCCTGTTATTACAATAATGTTTATTAGATTTAAAATGTCTGGCACCTACTAGTCCACTCAAGGTATGATAGCTTCATTTGTTACCCGGTGAGGTATTGGTCATTGAACAAGGTACTGAATATGGAGCAGTGCCCACCAGTTATACCTACTAATGGATATATGTTGAGTGAATGAATGTAGTCTGAGCACAACGTAATAGGAAGGGATTGTAAATTCACTTTCTCCATTATAGATACAGATCCATAGTTCTAATTAGTATAACCTAAAAACACATTTGCATTTTATTCTTACCAAATGACCTAAATTCCAATTTAATTTTAAATTAAAAAAATTAGAAAGCTCCTTAATTATTTTTATGAATTTCTAGCTATACTTATGGCCTTATCACTGTCAAATAGGACAATATGATTGAAAGAAAACTTTTAAAAACATTCCTAATCTAACCCAACATTAAACAAAGTATGATAATTAAATTTCAATTCCTGCAATTCCAGCTTGAGGCTCTTATCACATAAAAAAAAATATATTCAGAGACATTTAATCACTCAACTTAGCTCAGTTTAGCACAGCCTGAATTCTGTTACTTACAAATTCACTCACTTTAGGAAATTATTAACCCTTAGACACTCACCAAATCATTGAACCATTCTGGGCTTTAGAATCATCATCTGTAAAATGGGAACACTATCCCCTAGTTCATGGGGATTTTATAAGAAGTGAATGAAATGGCTTATGCAAATGTATCTTCAAATATAAATATACATATGACAGCTCGCTCTCTCTCTCTCTGTGAATTGGAATGCCCTAGAAAATCAGGAAATCAACATAATTTTATCTAATGTTATGACATTTGCTGCCATAAATGTAATTGGGCATTCTGACAGTAACTATTAGGTTGCCAGGAAAGTCATGATGTATTTTTCTATACAAAAATGTGTCAGGACTTTCCCCAAACTCAATGTTCTAGCAATTTTATTTTCCTAGAAATATAACTAGTGTGAGAATAAAGTGCTTGCATTTTCTACTTGTGATGGGGCAGAAGAGGTTAATTTTTGTTATGATAGTCTACAGTTAAAGTTGGATAACCTAGTGTCACTTTTTAAAATTCAGGTTTATTCATTTTGCTTTATCTGCCTACAGTGAGATCGCACATTATTGATTTTCCTAAATAGATACCACTTGAAAGCTATATTACCAAATGAGCACACAGACTGCACCGTCAAAGGACATGAGGTTCAGTAAAAGAACTGACCTACATTTTCATAGCTATTACCCTTGCTCACACCTCCAACAGCATCCTTCAGCTTTCTAAGTCTAAATTAGCTTCTACTTTTCTACTTTATAAGCCAAGATGACGTTTGATATATTTGGGAGCAGTGCGACATATTAGGCATTACCAGATTTAAGAGCTCATATCTGTAAAAAGAAGGTAGAAAGCCTGAGGTGATCTAGTCTATAAAGCAAAGTTTGATAGGAAAGTCATTATCATCATCATTGAAAATAGAAAATTTTTTAAAATAAATAAATACTGGAAAAATCCTTTTAGTTTCTAAAGATTCTTAAGAGTCTCTAAAAGGGAAACCCATTTTTTTTCACCTTAATATGTACAAACATGAACATAATGCTATATTTTTAAAAATCCATGTTTGTCAAACTTTTTAGGTTCCTTCCAGTGCTCTCCATTTAAAAAGAATATTGCTTATTTTTATTTTTTAAAATGTGGGCAAATGAAAAATAGGGAAATAATTATATGACCATGTCCCCAAACTATAAATATATTCCCTGCTGACTTTTAACAAGCCACCAGGACGAAAACCTAATGATGGGTGAACAAGAGAATATCCGGTAATTTTCCTAAACTGCATTTATAGAATGTCTTCCTTGGGAGATCTCTCTTTTTTTTTTTTTTTTTTTTAATTAACAAAGAAGTGTAAAGAAAAAGTGCTACTCTCTTTTTTTTTATATATAAGTTTTTTTTATTTTTTTTTTCCTTAAGTGAAAAAGAGATAGTCACTCCCAATAGGGTCCTCATGCCAAAACTTACCCACAGCTTCAGCGGTGGGCTGGTTCCGACCTTGTCCTTTGAGAGCATTGATTTAATGTATTTTGTGATATGTTCTGGTCTGAAGAAGGTCATATTTTTTGATTAAGAAAAAGCACTGTGATGTAATACCTTTCCTACTCCTTATGGACCATTTCACTTTTCTGGTTCTTCATTCTCTTGTTCTTCTGAATATTTTGCATATCTGAGTCCAGATAACATGGATATTACTGCACCTTCAACATGCACGCTCATTCAGATGTAGTTCAAATTTAAACTAAGACGTAAACTGCAGAATTATCGCCTTCCTCTCCAGATTCCATAATTTACATATGTTTCCATTTACCATTTAATTTGATAGTCTGAATTTTGAGAAACTGAGAGGTAAATTTAAAGGGAGAGGGCAGCAGGTGGGGTGGTGGTTGGGACACTGGACTCCCACATGGTCAACCATGGTTTGGGTCCCAGACACAGCAGCTTCAAACTCATGCCAGGCATATGTGTGTTTGTGGCCCAAATCCCAAAAAGAGAATGGAAAAGGGATTGCAGTATGGCCATCCTCCAAGGGGGTGATTTCTTGCTCTCTGTCTCTCTCTGTCTCTCCACTGAGTGCAAACACCCTATAGCAAATATCTCTCTTAAAAAAACAATGATGGATGGTGTAATGATTATGTTGCTGGACTCCCACATGGCCTACTGCAGTTTCAAGTCCTTGGCCTGGAGGCTTCAAACTCATGCAGGTTGCATGTGCATGTGTGCCCAAATTTCTGAGAGGAGAATGGAGAAGGGATTGCAGTGTAGCCATTTCCCAGGGGGTGGGGAAGGGGGGATTGATTTCTCACTTTCTGTCTCTCTCTCTCTCTGGTGAGTGCCTGCACCCTATAGAAAAAACAAACAAACAACAAACAAACAAAAAACTCTCCAAATTAATTAATTAATTAGTTAAAGGGCTAAGCAAAGGCAGGCTTGTAGTGAACCTGCAGATCAAGCAAAGGTTTTTGAATTTTGCCATTACTGATACGGTACTAAAGGTTTTTTTACTAATATTTCTATGTCAGATGTGAGTTTTAGAATTATGAGGTTGAGGGACTAGCAGTTAGCGTAATGGCTATGTCGCTGAACTCCCATGTAGTCAACTGCGGTTCAAGTCCTGAACCTGGTGGCTTAAACTTAGGCTGGACTCATGTGTGTGCATGCCCAAGATCCCGAGAGGAGAATGAAGGAGAAGGGATTGCAGCGTGACCATCCTCCCCTGGGGGGTGATTTCTCGCTTTCTGTCTCTCTGTTTCTCTGGTGATCGCACGCCCCCTGTAGCAAAACCCTCTCAAAAAAAAAAAGAATTATGAGGTTCATTTCTTAATTGTTTGACTTTTCTTATTTTTTGAGGGGGGCGTGGGGGAGATTTCCTCTCGCCTTTTCCTGTAAAAATATATAGTTTATCACAATTAGTACACCTTTGTCAAGAAAGAAAGCTTAAAGTGAATGTTTATCTCTGCCTTGACCAAAAAAAAAAAACAAAAAAAGAGAGAGAACTGAATAGACTGTCCTCTATATTAACTTACTTTTTCCTGCTTCTGCACTGTGAAGAGTGCTGACATTTAAAAGACTTTAATTTCTATGGATAATAAATGAAAGCACAGCCAGAGAAGAGAACTCTGAAATAATTAGAGGGATGCATGTCAAGTCTTTCAGGTTCTCATATTAATACGCAGTGCATGCAGTTTCGTATTGTTTCAAATGTCAACCTTCTTTTTGATAAGTGTCTTTGGGGAAATGGTTCACTTTATTTCAAAGGGATATAATAAAAGAAAAGGGCTTAGGGCAATATTTAAGCAATGAAAGAAACACAGGACATTTATGACTAGCTGGGAGGAACTGATTGCCTTTGGCTGTGTCTTGGGAAATCCCCGGGAACTACAGCAAGTTGTGATTACTATTATAAGTTAAAATGATATAAGGCATGCCGAAGAATTTGTGTTCTCCTTGTGGGTGATACTGCATTTCATATTCTCAGCATACCAGCAGAGTTATATCCATTCCTGTGTTTCATACTGAAGAACTAGCCGGTGATGCATGATTGAATTTAAGAAATGGTCAATTTAAGAAATGAACAAAGAATTTAAAACTAAGTAGATCCAAGGAAGTGTATTCTATGTTTTCACATACTTTAATTAAATGTTTCCCATGAAACATTTTTAAATGTTAAAATTTTAATATTTGAAAACTTTAAAATTCATAATATCTGAATTTGTACTAAGAAGTTTGGCTATGGTAAATTTTGATTATGCGTGTAATGACTGCAAATAACATTAGAAATAATTTCAAAAAAAGAGGGAGGCATGCATTTAACTTAATCAGCACTTTTTTTTTTCAAACACGCGTATGTTTTTTTTGGGTTTTTTTTTTGCATTTTTTTTTATTTATATTATCATCATAATCTTCTTTATATTACATTGGATTACATATAACTTTACATTGACTTCCATTGCTTTTTCAAAAGGGAATGCCATGCATGTCGGTCAATACAGAGACATCAATCTCCCCGCTTTATCATTCAATGTCTTTTCCATGCATTTCCCAATAATTATTATTATTATAATTTTTTTAAAAACAGTCAATCACTATTTCTCATTTTGCTTGTTAAAAGACTTCACCCATGATGAAATACTTCCCAGACCAGTCCAGTTGAGAATACTATACATGTCATCATCAACAGATAATAAACCATATCTGTTTCTCACTACCATCCTCTCTATTGTTCACTTGCTATCTTTCTCTATCCTCTTCTCTCTCTTTTTTTTTTATAGTTTATTTATTTTTTTATTATATTTTTTTTTCCCATCACAACACACAAATGAATTTTCCATCCAAAATACACTGTGCATTGGCTCAATCAAGCACGTCAACATATATGTTCTCAGCAAATAATTTCCCAATTCTTGTGTCCTGCATACCTTGCCTTTTGTTTTACCATCCTAGATTCCCCATCCCCCTCCCCCTGTTATGACCCATCCTCCTCCCACATTGTCCCTGGCATCCACGATTGCCCTCCGTGCCTCCCCCCTCCCCAAATGATCTGTCAGTGAACTTAATTAGTCTAAATATATCCAATAGTTATCGCAGCTGACACATACCTACACATGAACTCAAGTCTGACTTTAGGCCTAAACCCCAGTGAGTAAAAAGAGCATACTATAAAGTAGAACCCAGCTGGGCCCATACCGCTCCCTGCAGCCATCAAATATCCATTTTTTTTTTTAAATGGTACGAATAGTTTTACC